>NC_079290.1:68598216-68880716 GCF_023638135.1 Falco biarmicus
TTTGCCCAGTTTCTGACGCATTAATCTAGTTTCTTTCCAGCTGCTAATTGAAAAAGGAAAATAGTTCTGGTTGTGAAGCCACTGTTACCCATCTATACCTACATTTGACTTCATCACTTATGGGCAAACTCATCTAAGGGAATAGTATTTTACTTCTGCAATAAGGGAACCCTGTATTCCTTGAATGTTAAGCATCTTGCAAATAGACAGATGTTAATATTAAAAAATGTGATGCAGAACCAATTTTAGACCACCAAAATGTCATCGTTTACTTCTATGTTGATAATTTTGCTTGGGAGTTTCCCTGACTCTTTAGTGGTATAGTCAAGAGACAGCAAGAAGGCAGAATGCATAGGGGTACTAGGCAAACAGATTGGTTTATTAATTATTTTGCTTTATGGCATATGCATAGTAAGTGTATATGCACAGTTAGCTAAACACCCATACCTATCTAAGTAAAAGAAAAGCATTAAAATATTTGCTATCATCTTGAATCTCTAAAATGTCTGTTAGTTCATATTTCATAAAGTCACACATCTGAGAAGTTGGCTTTTGGAAAACAAGCTCTCTGATTATCTGATATCCTCCGGAAGGTTAGGAGAGTTGTTTCCTATATTACTTAGGAAAAAATTTCTTTTTACAATTGAAAATGTCAGCATCAATTTAAAGTAACACTAAGCATGTGCTTGCTTTCTGAATATTATCCTCCTCCACCTCCCCTCCAACCACCCTGCTGAGGATCTGAGTGTGACAGTTTGATTAGATCATCAATCCTTACTGTTAACAGCACTTTTCCTGAACACCTGGGTTGCTAGGTCACATCTGAGTTTAGCTACCGTTGTTTTAGTGACCTAACGTGCATTCACCATAGCAATTTACATTTGGTCCTCAAATTAAAAGTTACCTTAGAACAACAGTTTGCTTTAAAATTACCTTTGTTCTCATGTGAAAGTTATGGTATATGATGTGATAAAAACTATAAATGATGAAACAGATTTTTGTATTTGAGACATGGTTACCTACTTTGATACTGCTCTCACATAAGTCTGTTTAACTACTGCCTCAAAACCAAGGCTTAATTATGAATATGTCTCCTACTTCATTCTCAATCAGTGTGAAAGAATTCTACTTAGATTTATATTTATCGATTTTTATTAGATTTTATTATTCTATACTAAGTTAAATAATCAAATTTGTCATATACTTACAACATTTTTGTACTTTTTCTTTCCTAAAATCTGCTTTTGACTTGTCAGTACAGTCCAATTCCTATTTTTCCTATATACAGGAAAAATTTCATGGAGGTAAATACCTAGCAACAGTTTTAGTGCAAATGTAGCCCTTACATGATTTTTCTGATGCTACAGTAATCCTTTGGTTTTCCTCTAAACTTTCCTTTGCTGTGATGAGGAGAGTAGGAGATACATAAAGTTATCAGATCAAAATTCATGGAGCAATTAAATCAAAATAAATATAGACTTTTCCTTCCCTTTTTGAGGGAGTGAGTGAAAGTTGAAATAAACTCAAATGGGACAAGGAAATACAACAGGGTGAAATAACTTTTAGTAGTATATATAAACTAAGAATAGTAGTTAATGGAAGTGTTTTACTTCATGCTTTTCCTCACGTCAGATGAGGGAAATTGCTACTTTCATATATATTCTTAAATCAGATGTAAAACTTCTTCCTGTAACCTGTGTTATGGTTATGTTAGAGAAAGAAGCATGCTGTCTTATTATCGTGTATCTATGGAACTGAATACCAAATGATTATTTCAATGAAATTGGTCAGGCGTGAAAGAGATTTGAAGGCAAACTGTAGAATTTAAAAATAAAAAGTTTCATAAATTTTAGGTTTGTAGTGGTGGGATTTTTTCTGCCTTCCTATTGCAAATACAGATTGAAATTAAGAATGCAATTATACATTCTTAGGCCCGATCTGGTGTCTGATTAAATCAGTAGAAAGAATTATTTGGATCAGGATCCTCAATGAAGCATAATTTTGCTTGGTAAGCAAAACTCTAACTGGACAATATATTTAAAAAAATATTTTGCATATATGCTACTGTTCTTCAAGAATGAGTTTACTATGTCCTCTGAAATATGTGAAGTGTCTGTTTCTTTAATCCACATTCAAAGCATATGTCATACTAGCTTTTGAGAATTCATAATAAGAATAAAATAAAAAAGTGGATAAATCTATGCAGGACTAAAAAATCTGCAGTACACACTTTAGATTAATTTTAATGCTAATTCACAGCACATGGTTAAAAAAAAGTATAAAAGATCTGGTGCACATAATCAGAATATAGAAAATGCTACTCAGTCTTCCACCAAAGTGACATAATATAGAGTCAGTAGTATATTTGCAGAAAAAGTTACCAGTGAACAGGTAATGCAGGAGAGAAATTAATTCAAAGCAGCATTTCTTTATCAGTAATATTATGCAAATAGAAAATACCAGACTTTGATGAAAGCATACTCGATAAAGTCCTTGAAATTGAAAGAAAAATAATTTGTAGGATTTGAGTAATGTGACAATAATTTATATATGTTTCTTTATATATTATGATAGCTATGAAACAGATCAATCATAACTATCTGAATCCATGCAATCAGAAATTTATGAAGGTTGAAGCTTTTTGGGGACAGCTTTCACATGCTTCGTGTCTGTTCACAAGTAAATACTTTTTATTTTTTTTTAATTTGAGAAAGCTTATTCAGCCATTTTTTGAGTTTGAAGTGAAGTACATCATGATATATTTTCTGGTTTATTTGGCTTTTACTTCTTGGCTTCCTTGGCTTTTTCTAGACCAGAGGGTAAAATTGCTGGAGTCTGAAATCTGGCCATAATCATCACTGACTATTGACGGTAACTCTTCCTGTGTGTGTGTGTTGCTTTGAATTAACAGATTATCAATATAATTCCCATTGTTTATGGATACTTTGTAAGTGAAAAATATTCTTTGTTTTACAGTCGTTCTTTTACACATGATTATGTTGGCATGAATTCTGTTCCTGTTGAAACAAATAGAATTTTCACCCTTAATGCCAAAGAGCACAAGTTTTCATTTTCGTGCACTATGTAAGCATAGGTAAGTGCACTGTTGTGTAAAAATATGTAATAACCACTTGTGACTAAGAGAACACGCACATCAGCTAGAAAAACAAGACAGATCTACAGACTAACTACTGGTATATCATGATGCTTTTAGTCTTCAGTAAAAGCCTGCACCTCTGGCAGACTGACTCAGGGAAAGACATACATCTAGAAATTTAATCTATATACTTATTGTACTGTATCTTCATGGAAAACATGTTTATTCATAGGAAAATATCAAATGCAAGTTATCTAACTGTAATAGCCAGGTGAAGACAAGGCATTAGTAGTTTTCATGAAGATGCAGCTAGGTGGAATTAACACTTGTATCTCTTCCCATGAGTTGGCATCACTTGAATTCATGGGAGTGAAAACTGCATTTTCTTATTTACAGTAAGATTGCAGATGTCTTACTTATGCTAGTTATATCAGATAAAACAATACCTTTTTTTGACTGTGTGGACAGGGGCAAATAAGAGAGAGAAATCCACTTGTGTGGAGAATAAAATGCATTTAGTAGAATGCATAGTGTTGTCCAACATGTTGCAAACTATGGTAAAGCTAGAATGTTTAATATGTTCCTTTGTCTTCTAAAGAAGTATTTCTTCCCCTAGCCAGACTTCACTGTTCTTCAGGTTTCCCCCATGGAAGATGAGAGGTGTTCTGGGAGTACATGCAGAAAAGAAGTTTGGATTCTGCCACAGTTGTGTTTTCACCTCCAGGGGTAGTCATCTGAGTGGCTTGGGCATAACTTTTTCATGTTTGATTTTCTTTCCACCTATGAAGTGAGTGTAGTAAAACTTAATTGAGGGGGGCTGATGAGAGCTTGTGGAGCACTGTAAATAAAAGTATAATGATTTTTTCCTTTTATTGGGATGATGTGATAAAACTGTTGTGGCAGTCACAGTTCCTCTGATGCCAAGGAGTGGGTAAACACAGGAGTTGTCTTAGCAGCAGAGTCTGGCTAGTGAAGATGAGTGCAAGTCTTGGCTAGGATGGGTATGCAAGGTCAGCTGGTGAATACTAGACTTGCTGAGAGAAGCTAGTGACAGGAAGATTTAGGAAACTGTACCTATCTAAATCTCAGAACTTTTCAGCGTTTCAGGAGTCTCATTTTAAGTCTTAACTCCCTTAAAGGAAGAGATTTGGGTTCAAAGCTGCTGAAATTAGGGAACTCAAAAGATGGGAAAAGCATGTTTGAACATCAGTGTGACATCATCCAAGATTAAAACCAAATTATTTATAATGGTGAGCTGCCTTAGTAAGGTGAACTTAATATTATGTGCTACCTAACGTGGTGCAACAGAGTTGAGTGAATGGTTTGTGTTCTTCATAATTTCAATGAATGGTTCTGTCTTAATTCTGCTTTGAGTGAAAGCTTTTTGTGAAGACCTAGTGTTGGCAAAGTTCAGACTAAGGACTTGTATATGGTACCGGCTGGCTATCAAAGATTTTATTTTCTATTTGGGCTTGACTTAATTCTCTGGTTTAGCTGTTGAGAAGTGCAAATCAGATATCTGATGCAAATATTATTTTTTTTTATTTCATTGTTTTTGGCTCTGGTTTTAATTAGTATTGCTGTCTGTGATTAATTTTACACAGGCAGTTTTTATAAATGCTGCAACCTCTGTGGTATACATATTTTTTGCTTTGTTAGCGTGCAAGAACAGGCTGCTCTAGGCAAACACAGAAAGAACAAGCCAATGGACTGAGCAAGAGTGATGTGTGTCAGAGAATGATGTATGTCCCAAGAGCACAAGATTTAAAAGAAGAACATGGGGCATTGTTCACAAGGGACAAAGCCATGCAAATGGCTCATTTTTTCTCTTCCTCATTCCTGTAATATTCTGACCCTCATGAAAGAAGCTCTAAGGGAGCATAATGAGCCTTGAACTGTAATGAAGATACTACATTTTACAGTAGAATCCTTTGAGGATGAATTTCAGTATATTAACAAATCAGTATTATTTAAGGCATATTAAAGATATGCTAAATTTACATTTTTGATCAAAATATAACTTACATATTGTAAAAGTTCATTTTATAGGCAATACATTTAAAATGTACTTTGTGGGTTTTACCTTTAAGTCAGCTACTAAGTATCTCTGCTTTATGACTTACCTGTATGTATATCTACATACGTCTTGTCTTCAGTTTAGAGTGTGAAGTCACTGAAAGGAATCTGTCACTTTTTTTACAAACTTCCAATTCCCAGTTATACATATGAAAAATTTTTAGATTTAAGAGGCTGAAAGTATGTAATACAGTGGGTGAAGATTTTTAACCTTTCCACATCCCCTTTTCCTTTCTAAACCTTGTCTTTTCCAGGTCTAACACATTATTTTATTAGTCTAAGAGTTGACAGGGTTATCCATCAGCATCTAAGTCAGAGGAAGGTATTCACAAACGGAAAAATATTATTAAGTATATAGGTTTACTTGGAACATTTTAGAAGAAGCACAAAATAGACAGCAGAGGGGGCCAGGCTCTCTACATCACCAACCCAGTTGCTGTCAATTTGTTAAAGTGATTTTGCTCTGTAGACAGAGGTTCTCTGGTTAGTCCATTTAGCTGTTATGGTCTTTTTAAGTTCCTGCACTTACTGGGAAAAGCAATGCACATTCAGGGGACTTTTTTGAGTAGCTTTTGTGATTCTTCTTTCTCATACATTTAAAAAGCTCCCCCCCGCCCCCCAACAACTACAACAAAAACAACCCCCCCGCAAAACCCCACGCCACAAAATGCATAATAATTAATTTTCCAATTAATTCTTTTTTCTGTAACATTAAAGTGATCCTGTCTTTAGAATGGAAGAACCCCCCAAACTTCTGTAAATGTACGGACCTTACAATGCTGAATCACCAAACCTTTTTCTACGTAGCTAGAAATCCTGATTCATTGCCTCATAAACTGTTTTTCTTACAAAAAACCTAAATTTATATATAAATGTGAGATATATAATATAAATATGAGATAGTTTTAGTGGACAGCATTTTGGTGCATATCTTTTTTCAGGTGCTGTTTTAGTTACAGAGGTAATTCACTTATCAAAAAATACATGTAAAATCCACACACTCTATTTTTTTGTTTGTCTGTTTGCAGGCATGCATGTGTTACTAATGTGTCATCGACACTGATATATTTCTGTGCCTTGATGTGCCAGTTAGTGCACAGTTCTTAGCTGTTCTACCTTTGTTAGGTCAGTATTTACTATTACTGCCTTTGTAGACCAGTATTTTATTTTCCTGAGAAAGCAGAGCCCATTAAAGACCTCCTAGTGGTAGGCAGCCTCAGTATGTCTATTCAAATGTGATACAATTGTGGCTGAAAAGGTGCTTTAATTTTGGGAGTTTATGTGAAAAATGCTGCAAGGAGTGTTCCTTTCAGCTGAAAAATGATGTTACTACTTAACCCCAAATGGTCACTTGACTTGGCTGTGTAAAATTTGGAACGACGCTAGCCTTGCATCAAGTGTTGCCCAGGTGTGAACCAGTCCATTTCCAGAAAGAAAACCAACAGTTGTGCCTGGACTTACAGGGACAGATACTTCAGGATGTAATGATAGTTTTGCTATTTATTTTATTTGCTTTTTTGTACTTGACTTTAATGTCTAATTCTTGCTTTTAAAAATGAAAATTGATCAAATGCAGCAAAATGGCATTTAGTTCTTCTTTAAGGAGATAGGCATTCTTCAGCTAGAAACTGAAGTCTGTAGTTTGAAGTTAGTAAAAAGAAATGATAGTGCATACGTTTTTCATTAAATATATCCACTGTATCTTACAAACGTTTTAAAAAACAGGTCTGGAGCTAACATGGCAATAATGTACTGCAGCAGTCCCTGGATTAATGCAGTGAAGATATGACCTCTTAGAAATCGCTTGCTGTGCACACTTGCTATAGTTGTCTTATTTTTATCAGTGTGCTGTTAAAAAGCATAGGAATAAATAAAGACTGCACTTCTGGTGAGGCACGTACATTACCAAAAAAAAAACGGGAGAGAGATGGGCAGTGAAGGACTAATTCATATGTATAGAATGATCAGGGCTGGGAATGGTTGTGGCTTTTGGAAAAGTCACAAGAGAATGTCAGTCTTCTAGGTGTTAGTGAACCTTGCATCACTGTAATCTCCGCAGGTATGAGGAAGATAAGGGCTGGGAGGGTTAGAGAGGTTTCTTCCACTTTATATTAATTGCATAGTTCCAGAGTATTCCAGATTATAGAACTTTAATGGAATCTAATTCTTGTTCAACTAATACAATGTTCGCCTTCTGTTTTGAAGTTCTGTTTTAACTTGGGGGAAAAAAAGTTATAAAAATTGAGAAGTTATCTTGTACTATAAAAAATACCAGGAGAGTGCAGGTCATCATGCAAATGTAAGAAAATGGCAGAATCATCATTACATGTATACAATGCAGTTCATTATGATCTCTCAGGTTGTCATCTTTTCTGTGTTAAGACTGAAATATTAAATGGAATGGACACTTAAGTTTTGGTGCTTTCCTGCTAAGCAAGTTGAATGTACACTTGTACAGTGATGTATTGCAGTGTCCTTGTGTCTGTGAATGGACTTTTGACAGAACCAGAAGTAGGATTCTATATATAACCCACTGTATGTAGGGAGGTTGTGAACAGTTTCACAGATATTCTTTGTTGGTATACTGCTGGTGAAAAAAACAATAAAAATGCAATTCACATCAACTGCTGAAAATCTCTGATGCATTTTTTCTAACATAGACAGCAACTTCCAGAAATATTTATGAGTCTGCTTTCTGATGAATGCTTGATATCATCCCTTAGGATATGATCTCTTTGTTGGATTAAAGGCACTAGTCCTTGCATTAAATGATGTTGGGTTTTTTCATCCTAATACTCTTTACATGTATCTCTTTTAGATGGTGCCGTCTATTATAGTGATCAGCCTCCATACGTTTATCTTCCCTATGAAACAGCTATTGGAGTTCACTGAACAAATTTCTAGATGATTTTCCTCCAATGGTTTGCAGGTTCTGAAAAATCCATTCATATCAAAACCAGATTCCCTTTGCTCTGTGTGTGCGTGCGTGCATGTGTGTGTGTGTGGTATTTTTTATGTTGACCTGAAGATTTGTTTTACTACTGGACCTGTGTATCTGCTTAGGAGGTTGTATTCAAACTGTGCTGTTTACTGCTGTGTTGTCTGATCCATCAGCAATCTAATTCACTGATAATATCATAATTCATGGTGTAATAGATCTCCCACACTGTTTTGCAGGGGAAACTTATTAAAGATAAAAATCTCATGTGGCAGTTGCCCTTTCAGCAGTTTAAATTTTTGATCCTTTCTTTCCATCTTAAATGTATACTGATTAAGCCTTGACACCTCTCCTGCTACACATTCACTTTTCTGTGGTCTTTCTGACAGACTGGCATGAAACTGGTTGCTCTTAGATTTTGCCATTGCTTTCAGAGCATCTAATCTAGCCAGCAAGTTCTATTTCCTTTGGAGGTAAGCTCCATTTACTGGTCATTTCATCAAATCTTGAACTTTTTTTGTCAGCGAATTTACTATAAAAATAGGCTGATTAGAAACTACCTTAACTTATAAAGTACTACCTTAGTGCCTAGAATTCAGTCTGCCATGACCACTTGTCCCAGATATTCCAGTTACGTTCTTTCATAGGTCTGTTGCAGGTTATTTAATTATCAAGACTTCATGTTGAAGATAGACAGAATTAGAATGTAGTTTAAAGGCAAATTCGAATTATTCTTCATTCTGCCTTCTTCTAGATATACTTTTTTTGACGCAGGAGGATTTAGATTTTTTCAATGTAACAGGTATTTTAACAGGAACTTATTTGATATTTTCCTTCTCATTTATTGGTTTCTTCAGTTGATCAGAAGCTTTAAATCTAGGGTTTGTTAACTCTTTGCTAATCATGAATAATATTTCTAGAAGCCATTTACTTTTTAAAGTCACAGTAAACGTAAAATGGTTTAAATCCAGTGTTTTTCCGAATAGGTGATTATGTTACATGGTCTAAGCAGAAGCTGAGATTTGTTAGGAAAATAAGTACAGATTAAGGCATGAGTTTAGATGAAGAGAGTCTTGGCATGTCAAATTTAACTTAGGTATTACAGACTGGCATCCAAATAAACAGAAATTTGGGCATCATAAATAAGCAATTTGGCTTGGCAAAAAAGATATTGCCAAGAAATATGTTCCATTCCTTTTACCTCAGGATATTGCTTATAGATGACACTTGTGATGTACTGAACTTTTCAAAAAGTTTCAGAATAATTGGTTCAGCTCTTTTTATAAATTAACATCTATTATAGCCTTTTAAAAGAAGGGGCCTGGAAGAAAATGCTAGAGATCTTATCTGTTCTCCTAATTATAAACCATATGCAAACATAGTATTGTTCCAAAAACCATGGTTACAATCAAAGCACAATAATAGCGTGTGCACACAGGATCATAACCTGACTGAAGTTCATCAACTTAAGCATGAACGTGGGCTGAGAAGTAAAACCTGAAGTAGGTCACCAGCAGTAAATAAGATTTTGAACTACAATTCTAAGATATTGATAGATGCTTCTGTAACTTATTTGTGAAAACATCTTTCAAGGTGACAGTTCTGCAGCTTCCATGGTGCTTATTCCACCTTATAACTACACATGCTTAAAATGTGACGTTTTGTAAAGTTTAGGAATTTCAAATTTATTGAGAAAATATCGCACAGTTTTAGACAGGGATTTCAAATTTGGCAGAGGAAAGGTAGTTATCCCAGTGACTTCTTATCAGAATGACTTTTCTATCAGTTCAAGACTTTATTCCAGTTACATACCTTTATTTATTTCAGTTTATAATAGCAATTTGTTTGAAAAATAGTATTTCTGGCTTCAGAGAATCTGGGTGGTATATTCCAGCCTCCATTTACCTTCTTTATGTATAGTTTTGAGTTATTGCTAAGGCAAATGGTAATCAGACATTTCTCCCTGTGTTGTCGTCTCCTCAGGGTCTTTTGTTCACATTGCTTCTCTGAGAACTGCTTAGCTAGGATGCTACAGAGTTGACTTGCCACATCAGGGATGGGAAGTGAATCTGCTCTGCACTGAATCTTGCTTCAGGAAAAGATGGATATAGTCAGAGGAATGGGTCATCGAGCCTGTTTCCATGCTGTCCTCTCCCCTCCTGTTCCTCATTGAGCCCTCCCTGCCCTATCTCCCTATGATGCACTAGCAGCATCACTCCAGTATTGTGCTGTTCCCACGTGACTTGTGTGCTAGAACTTTGCATTTTCCCCTTCTGTATTCCTTCTAGAAGTCCAACGCAGAAGATTCAAAGAAGATATGCTGTTGAAAGAAGCAGAACCACATTGGCTGTGGTCCTTCCAATTTGCGTTAGCTGGAAGTACCTGTGCCATCTCACACCTGACCAAGTTCTAGCATGGGAGCTGTGCTCAAATAGTCTGAGTTGTGTGGAGCTGAGGAGCAGGCGTTCCCTGTGGTAGCTGGCCAGAAAGGCTGTGGAAGTTGTTAAGAAAGGGAAGTATGGACACTGAGAGGAGTTCCTTTGGTATGCATACCACCTTGCACCCTCATTCTGCCTTTTCACAACTGTCCTTGAACAAAATTAATTAACATTATATGATATCATAGTGTTTTCTAATGGTTAGCTGCATTATTTCTTTCCCCTTACATTCTTATCAGAGCATCAGCTCTGCTGAGAGGGACGCTTTACTTCTCTCTGGCTGTACATAGTTGATCCTCCATTTTTCTTTGGCACCTCCAGCATAAGTTCAGTTTCTATCAGCTGACAGGACATAAAGTGTGTGTGTGTGAACTGTCCTTGTGTAAATTCATATTTTAGTGTGCAAGAGTAATAGGATGCATACAGAAACAATAGTAATAAGGGTAAAGAGCCATGAACAATCAACAAAGTAAGTCATGCTAGAGAACTTTTTTTAAAGATTTCAGTGCAATGATGGTTTATGTAATGTAAGCTTTTAAGAAAGTATTTAGTACAATACCTCAAAATTTGGTTGATGTTACTCAATGTGAAAGTGTTGATTTCATTAAAAAGTAATTGTAGAGACAGAAAAGGGAAGTGACAAAACATTGATTTTAAGGAATGTGGCAACTAGACACTTCTAGGATCTGCAGTACAAGTAAATGCAATGTATTTACGAAGGATCTAGTAGGAAGATCGAATGCTACATTAATCACATTCACAGATGGTCATAAAACAAGGATGTTCAACAAATACAGAGGATGTTATAATACAGAAGGACAGAAAAAGGTTGGAAATACAGACAAGAGATAAAATTAGGTGCTCTGGAAATATGTAAATGAAAACATTTGAAACTGCAAAATATGAATATTCAGTGGCAGAAAGGTGTTGAAATGAGACGTTAAAAAAGATAAACACGACAATGGAGACTGATGAGGAATGTAGTTGAACAGACAGGCATACAAGAAAGCAGGACAACAGCTGTGGGGGCTGCCATTGGATGTATGCCCTGGGGATGTAATTTTCTTTCCTTTGGGGTATTTGACCTTGCAGTGCAAAGGCTGCTGTGTGCATTTAGTTGGTGCATAAGAAGGAGCTTTGGGGTATCAGGTGAATCATCTCAGTTTATTTCCTTATTTGACAAACAGATCTAGATCAAATGGTATTTAATTTGATGTTTAATAGCTAGAGGTCTGGTTTTCATTGACTCACCTGAGCCTTGTTCGTTTGTTATCAGGATCTAAGAGCAGCAGATCCCATCCTTCCCTGTGACTAGAAGTATGTGTATAAAAGAGGTATATACAGACTGTGGGACTGACTTTGTCTGGAGGAAGGACTCGGGAGAAAATAGTGTCTTGTAAAAGCCAGATAGATAATGTGAGGAAATGCTGTGCTCACAGCATGATGAAAGCCTCAGGGTGGTGAGCTGGGTGGGTGGGTATCCTTACAATCTACCCAGCTTCCAAGACTTTTATACCAGAATGGTTCTTTGTAGTCCTGGGAAGTATGACAAAAGCTTGGTAAGATCTTCAGGTATAAATAAACCAGTGCAAAAGATGGTAAAGAGTACAGGGCACCTTGAACTTTGAGAATGGAGAAGAACCGACTTGGATCCATGCAAAGCAGATCTGCTTGCTTTTTAGCTAAAAAGAGGTTGGTGCTTGGACTAGGGGATTTGTGTAGCCTGTATCCTCAAATGAGAAGCCATCTTTCTGAGGTGTATTTATGTATGGGTTGTAAATTAAAATTACAGTTTAGCATTTAATGCAAAATTTAGTGTTTGTACCTTGTTTTCATCTGCATGCAGATTTCAGGAGTGTTTTCTTCATCTAGTCATTTTGTTTGTAATTCTGTGAGATCGTGTTTGAATTCTTCTAAAAAATGAAGAAAGGTTGCTGTATTATTTGATTATAAAATTAAATTTAGACATGAATATCCAGTTCAGAACCGGGGAATAATTTTTGTAGCCAAAAAGAAAGGCTTGTTGGTGGATGGATGGAAAATCTGGGTCATGACAGTTTATGGAAATGGCCAATTTATTGATCAGATACTCATTAACATGAGTACAGCCACAATATACAGACTTTTCCAATAGCAGAACATAGCAATTACCCCTAATACAGGTTAAAAAGCATCACACTGGTGTAGCATCCCATTCCAGTGACAAGGCTGGCCCTAGCCTGTTGAGGCTTGTTGTTCCTGGGAGTCACACTGAGAGACAGACAAGCTGGTGAATTTCCACTCATCTAATACTGACACATCGCCAAGAAGAGCCTTGGAAACATCTCCCTGGAAAGGCATTAGCAGGTTTCTTGGTTGTTTTTTTTTGTTGTTGTTATCTGGGTTTTTTTCAGCCATACTAGAAAAGCATTAATGATTGTGGGGATTCTGGTTTTCTGATTACATGGATAGCCTATTCATGACTGCAACCACTCTTAGTCTCTTCCGTGTGTGGCTGAATGTTCAGTGCCTTAAAGGAGTTTAAGTGGGTTGAAAATTGACTGAGATGCTCAGCAATTCTCCAGACAAATTTCTTCAACTATTTAACTACTGGTGTATTGGCAAAGCAATTACATGGCTGTGAACTGAACCAGTGTTCATGTTACATGCTGACGTGTTTAGATCTCTTACAGCACACACACTTTCACCTGTTTTCTTCATCAGCGCATTCAGTGCTGCAGTAACAGATACGTAAAATGGATGTATGGGATTGACAGTTCTTCCAGGTAGCAAATGCCTTCTGCTGCTGCTGGGACAGTGAAAACTCCCACAGTGGAAGACAAAGTAACTTATGATCTCAAGAGGCACAGAGTAATGGTTACTTTCTGTAGGTTGTATGTTATTTACAGCCAGAGTTTAAGATGGATGAATTTATATAGCATTAATGATCTTCCTGTAAGTTTCTTAGCTTAGTCTCTTAGTCTTCATATAACTTTATTAGCTAACTTGACTGATCTTTTTGGAGATTTTGAAAACTAAATTGCTTCTATACTTAATTGCACTGTCCTGTTTTACCAGGTTTTGATCCCCTGAATTTACATATCATATGAGATTGTCATTAAAAGTACCCACTGGAAAACATCTCTCAATTCTTGGCATTGCTTATGTTTCATCTTACATTTTTGAGGCATTGTTGGTTCTAAATGCATTTTAGCTGCTTTGTAAAGGTATGAGTCTATTACTCATATAGGTGTAATACTCTATAGGTGGCTGGAACAGGAGGAGAGCAGAAATCACATGATTTCATTTCTTAATGTTATTTAGCGAGAATCTGTGTGAACAAGAACAATTTATTTTCCTGAAATTATACAGAAGATCTAGCCTCATCATTTACTAAAATCAACAACTGGTCATATCAGTTACTAGTCATGTAACTTTCCCTCATCAGTCGCTGTCTGTAGCAGCAGAACCCAAGGGGAGACTGTGTCGGCTGCTGCTCTTGTAAGAAGTAAATCTTTTAAAAGTAGTTTATAGGACTTGCTGCAGATGTCAGAATAGTGTTCGTTTCAGCCTGTGTACTGCCCCTGGAAGTTTCCAGTAACCACTTCAGAGAAACAGTGCACAACACTTCGGTAGGCAGATATGGAATAACTTGTTCAGTGGGAATTGTTTTTATATACTCCAATTTGAAGTTGGCATATACAGGTTACACTACTTTATTGTAATTATTCTTCCAAACTCTTCTGGACACTTTCTCAGTGATTTAGCTTCACCATAATTAGCAGAAGTTTAAGATCTGGACCAGGTTTTCCATTTGTTTTTGCTTCCTTATTTTCAGGAAGTATTATTTAACAAAGGTATTTATGTTAACCACTAAATGTTTAAACCTTTTCTATCAATCTATTTTATATCTTCTTTTAGCTTTTTTTTTCTGAAAGAGTAGACCCTATTGACATTTTTTAATGCTATCTGCTGTTATATTTTCATCCTAAGAATCAGACTGCAGTGTTTCTCCAAGTGCTATGGATGAGAAACTTCCATTGCAGCCTAATGAATCCAGATCTCTTAAGTTTTATAAATCTATGTACAATTGAGAAAGCCATGCCCTAAGAAAATAGTGAAATCTTCTGCAGAATACTATGTTGCTTCTTTCTATTCATTCTTTCCAGCTATGTGTCCTTGAAGAAGAGTGAATGTCTCTCATTGATTGAGGTCTTCAGTCCTGTTCCAGTAGTTAAGGAGGTACCTTGCCACTTTACAGGCAATGTGAGACAGCAGTATTTACATCTTTAGTTAGATTGCAGCTTAAAACACAGAATTGCATAGGGATTATGCGTACTTGACTGAAAAATGACCATTTTATTAGGTGTTAGTAGTATATATGTGACTGATCCTTGTGAGTGCTTTTCGTATGGAATAAGACACCGTTATTTCTTCTCATCCGTTAATTTTGAAGGATTAAAGAAATCCCCCTTTTACATGTGAATTAATTGATGCTGTGCTAGGACTGGGCTTTTTGGAGTAGGATTCAAGTTCAGATTCTTACCACAACCACAGCCTACCTCGAGGAAGAACTAATGGACTGAGGCATTCTTACCCCTATCTCTCACCTGTTAGCTCCTATCACAATGCTTGTCTTCTAGAAACTTGCTGAATCTCAAAAAGCAGCTAGGCTTGCAACAGCTGAAGAATTAGAGATTGCCTCTCCCGCTATGCTGCTTGGGCCCAGGGGGACAGCCAGCTGCTGTGAAGCAGTTCTTCACTTGTGACTGTCTCAAACCAAGTGGTTACTCCAGCAATACACCACTGGGAGATGATTGACCTGCCGTCCTCATCCCCCATCACTGGGGGGCCATAAATACCCTTTTCCAGTAGCATGTTGGAGGTTTTTAAGTATTTGAGTGATTTCTGCCTATGAAAATACTATAAAGTCATGCTAGTGACAACTTCCTTTGACCACCTATTTGGAGAGGTTCGCTGAGAAAGGTTCCTCTTGTATAACTTCTGAACTCTTAGTTTTGAATATGATTAACATATTTTTTTCTATTAAGCCGTATATAAGTTAAAATTCAAGGAAACCTGCAAATGTGGTTTGTAACAAGACAGTAAAATATTATTTTAAAATTTGGAAATTAATTTTGTACTGGAGAAAATAGCTTCCTCCACAGCTGTTTTGGATAGTTTGGTTTTTTTCTGCCATCTTCCTGTACCACCAGGGACTCTTAAGCATTATTCTGCAATATTATTACTGCTGGAGCTTCTCGTGATCAGAGCCTGGTATTATAATCATAACTTATTTGCTGCATGTAAATGGATAGTAGCTGAAACCAAATTTCTTTTCACCTGTATAATAAAAAATATTATTTGGATTCCTAGAGGTGAAAGGAGGCAAGCTGAAACTTCATCTTTGAAGAGAAAATTTCAGAGATACTTTGTCACTGTCATGTCGTGGTGCAGACACCTGTCAGACTCTATTACAAATCCAACTTTCTTATTCGATGAGTTACTCAATTTGCAAATTGAGACCTCTCTGCTTTGCTAAAAATTATCACTGCTCATCCAAAAACCCTAAGTGTTTAAAAGTATAAGATGACAGCTTGAACGCTTAGGGATGTGGACTGTCCTTATAAGGACAAATTACCTTTCTGGATGTCACATTTAAATGTTTGGCTGCCTATCATCTACAGGGAATTTAGTATGATAAATCTTTTTAGATCTCTGAGAGTTGAGGAATTGTAAGTGAACTGCATGAAAGGTGTTTGAGGTTCAATTTTTCTTTGTGTGCATCTTTTATAGAGTAGACTTCAAATGTCTCTGATTGCAAGTAATGTAAATGGAAGATATTGCTTGAGGTCATCTCCTTTATTCAAAAATATGAAGCTGTTGTCTGTCTTTTTCATCTAAATAAGGATTTTTTTGTTTTTACTAAATATATGTATTAGGCTGTTTTCTTGCATGAAAATAGGATGGATGAAGCTAAAGATTAAGAGATTAATTTTTTTACTTGTGTGACAAGCACTCAAAGATGTAATTGTGGAGTGGATCTGGCCCATCATTTCAGTATCCTATTTTGTAATTTCATTGTCAATCCAAATAGTATTTTCTCTTCTTAAGGGAATGAAGATATACGTGGCTCATTATTGTTTACATTAAAACCAGCTATTCCTAAATGCTAGGTGTTGATGATACGGATGCTCCCGTGGCAACAAAAATGTGTTTTCTCATTCTCATTTCTTTGATTTGTGTGTATTTTGGTGTTGCTTTTCTTGCATTTTTGTTGAGACAGATTATAACTTTTAGTAGTATTGACGTAATTCTTGCTGAATATATCTCATTACCTAGGTGCTGTTCATCTGTGGGCATTCTGCTTCCATCCAGTGCTTTATACATGCTTATTTTATTTAGGAAGCAGATTACTCTCAGAGGAAAACAGTTTTGATCTCCTGACTTATACCACCAAAATTCTGTATCCCATTGGGGGATATGAGAATGACATCTTCAGTTTCGCTCACTGCCATCCTTTTTTAGTCCAGCTTGACAACTGAACATGTTTTCTAGGAGTGTTCAGCTAATGACAGTCTTCAGCTCTATGCCAGCTGTGGTTTCTTCCTCCATGGGCTGAACAAAGGAGCAGAGGATGCAGCTTTGACAGGCCTAAAATATCCTTGGCTTTGGGTGTTACAGGAAAAAAGAGCTCAGTAGGTTGCCTCTTTCTTTCCAGATCTCAGAGGTGCGACAGCTTGATCCCTTCACTACCAGGGATGCTTCTTAGTCCCCTACTGAATTAATTTGGCTAAAGGTTGGGGGAAGGGTGGGGTCTGAGTTGGTTGGGTTTTGGTTTTAACCTCTAGGCTTTTAAAGCCAGTATCTGCTGGTCCTAACGCTGTGAGTAATAGCTCAGGGTTAAGTCTAGAAAATGAAGTTACTCTGGATTATTGAATTTGCATATGAAGTCTTTAGTGCTAAGCAAAAATCTTTAGCAGGCCTGGAAAAGAGGGGCTTACCTGCTCCTCCTGTAGCAAGATGTTGCTGAGACTGTTGTGCCGAGTGAAGCCCTGTTATGATGTGTGATTGACCACAAGGCAAGTGCTGATGGGGACCGTGCAACATGATTTAAACACCACAGCTGCTCTGTAGCCTGCCAGCACAAGTGACAAGCTGTTGAGAGTTTCAGAAGTGCTCCTGTGTGTGCTCCTGTGCTCAGCTTCAGAGCTGGTGTCTCAGATGGCATCAGCCCAGGCCTGCCTGAGGTGCAAGGTTTCCCTTCTGACGTCATTGCTTCTCTGGTTGTCTAAGGGGGATCGTTAGGACTCCTTGCAAGTTCTGGAAATAGTCTGTGCTATAAAGCAAAGTATATGCAAACTTTGGGACAAAATCCCAAAAGACTGTGACAAAGTACATCTGCGCAGCTGGGAGACTGCCTGCAGATTGATGCTTGGGCTCTTCTTCAGCTGGGAGGCTTTGGTCTCTTCAGCCATGTCTGCATGCAGATCTCTTAGCATCGTCACCTTTGACAAAGCAATTCCTTACTCAACAGTATGTAAGCAAATGAAGTAAGTTAATAGCATGGAAAAAGAAGCCAGGGTAGGTGTTTCCTGGGAAAGTTTAATTTCCCTCAGCTAGGAAGTGTACAAGAGAACTGAGCTGCAGCTTTTCTCATCTCTCTAGCTGTTGCTGATTTGGCTTTGAATGTGTTGATCCTTAGCTGTTCTTTAAGTGGAACAAAAATAAATATGGGTGAAGGTTTTTTGTTGTTGTTGTCATTGCCCTGCTGCACACTTGCCCTGCAGCACAGGCTTCACTACAAGATGTTATTTGATTTGACGATGGCAACATTAATTTGGAAGCTTATGGAAAAAGTCAGGGATGAATTTTCATGGTAAGGATTTAAGATAGACATCTAACATCATAACTGCAGAGATCTCAAGGATTTATTTTTTTTAATTAATATTGCGAAAGATGATGAGGTAAAGGTTATACAGCAAAATTGACTTGGGCAATTCACAATTTTAACTACAAGTAAGTTTGCTGAAGCCCTTCAGTATTGTATCCATTTGTGACACAAGTCAGTTCTCTTTTCAAAGGACCTCTTTTTAATGTCTAGAAATATATTAGAATTTCATCAAGGCCTCAAGATGAGAGATGTTCATCTGAGTTTGCCTATTTGTTCTAAATTAAAAGAAGAAAAAGGAGCTTAATTGTGGAGAGGTGAAGAGGAAGGTCTCTTGGTTTTATCAGATCTATTTCTTAGTTCCAAGCTTGGAAGTAGAGGCAGAGAATGGCACTGACTGATGAATTCCAAGTAATGGATATACAATACTGTATGAGAACAGAAAGGATTTTGATAATTTACTTCTACAAGGCATTTCACAGGCTCTTCTGTCCTGAACCTGAATAAATCAAGGTGTGGAGGAGTTAGAAGTGTGTTGTTGTATGTTTGCCTTTCTGAAGTTCCCGAATTCTACCAGCTGACCTTGACTGAAGGTGTGAACTAATGAGAAAGCGGGGTTTCTCCCCACCCAGAAGATGGAACTAATTTGCTTCCAGAGTATGATTCAGGTTTTAGAAATGGTGGTACTTCCTGCTGAAGTCCTTCCTTGTAATCTCTAATAGTACTTTTTCTGCCTTGTTCCTTTGGGTTTCTAAGATTTTCATTAAAAGAGTCCCTCAGCTATGCCTAGGTATCCATCCAGGCCACCTGCACTTAAACTAGATGTGGAGTGGTCTATCATAGTCCAAGTTATCGGAGTTTTCAGCACTACCTGAAACTGCGATCACTAGAGCACATTTCAGAAGTGCAATATCAAACCTGCTCAAAAAGGCAACAGACCTGAACCACAGTTGAGTAGTCGGTAGGGATTTGTCTGCTCACATGTGATTATACAAACTTTTTAGTTTAATTAGAGGTTCATATGATAAATATTTCACACAAAGACATTATGCTGATTTTCAGCACTCTCAAGGTGAGGGACATAGATGGGTTACACTCATTCATATGTAGATTATTTCTTTTTTGTTATTTGTTTGTTTCCTTAAGTCACCAATATTACTTCAGTTCATGTTACTTGTTTGCATTGATCATGTTCTTTAACTCCTTAAGAAAATCAGTACTAAAAAATTAAATAGGTAGAGGAATGTAGCAAGTTCTAGTATGTGGCATTCCCAATATGTTGAGTCCTAATAAAGTTAAGAGCATGTCACACCAACTATAATGGTTTTGGTTTTGACAAGACTGCCTGAAAGCCAGACTTACTGTGACATACACCTTACAAATCTGAAGGTTGTCACGGTACAGAAACAGTATCTGCCCATCCTCCATGAGTTACAATCTTTACAAATTTGGCTGAATACCACTCATAAAATAACTGACTTTTCTAAGGCTGGACAACATATGAGTGACAGAACTGAGACTAAGCCTAGTTCCTGGCTGCCCTTATTGTGCCCGGTTCACTGAGGCACCCTGCTGCCCTGTGGATGATTTATATCTGTAATATTGCTTTCCCCTGTGAACTAACATATCAGGTGGGAAAAGAAACCCAAATATTACGGGAGTGGCCAAGGCTCTGTTCAGTCTGTCCACAGTGTGGAAATGCAAACAGGTGTTACGATGGAATGCCTAAAAGATTATTTTTGGAGTTGCATCCTAACAACATCACCATCTTGTGACCTGGGCAGCTGGAGGCATATTTGGTCCCCTGGAAGAATAAGAAACATAAGCAGACCAAAAATACTAAAATACGGGTGTCCTATGGATGCTTTACATATTAGTTTGTTCTGGAAAATCATGGGGTTAGGATAGATATTTGGAAGCTGGAAAGCTATGACTTTAAAATGAGGAGGCAAAGAAATGTTAAGCATTAAGGAGAGTGGCAAGAGGAGGAGACAAACAAAAGGAAAAAAGGGAAACAAGTGGAGGGAGAAGGGTGGGAAAGATAATAGCTGGCCCAGTGTAGCAGCAGGTTAATGAGGTAGGAGGAGAATAGGTAACTGGAGACCAATGACCCAAGTACAAATGTCATTTGCTCAACTCATCATAATTTTGACTTTTGAAGTCAAAAGTTGCCTTGCAGGGTTGTGCTTCTGACATATAGAGTAGGGAAATTTCAGCAGTTTTGCAGACAGAACATGCGTATGTGAATCTTGCTCAAATTCAGATCATCTTTGATGCTACAAATAGAAATGCATATATATATATATATATCATTTGGATTTCATACATTTCTACACATATGGTATAGTTTTCTAAATTACTTTTCTGTCAACAAAGTAGATTGGTTGGATAAGCTGTCTTCTTCAGAATTATAAAATATATCTGCTTCTGTTATTTGTTAGAGCAAAAATGTAGTTTACAAAGTTATATGTCTTTAACCTCACAATTTTCAGACTCCATGGCTTGGTTGTTTTTATAGGTACAAAATAACATTTGTTTGGCTTTACTGAGTGTGTGCAGTGTTGGAACTATCACTTAAAAATGTCTGGGTTTCCTTCTAAAACATTTTAATGGTTTATTTTGGGGGGGAAATACAAGCCTCTTTTTAAAGAAATAGATTTGATTTCGGTGTCTGTAATTTTTTTAATGTATACAGTTGAGTCAGCTATGTAGAGTAACATGGGCTTTGGTGGTGACACTAGTCTGAGGGGGGAAAATGATATCACAAGAATGGAAACAAATGTGTTCTCTCAGTCTGGTCATGAAGCTTTTAATTCCACGCTTGGGGAAACAGCAGGATTTACTGGGGTCAGCTGTACTCCACTGGGATATGTATTATTAAAGTGTGTATATATGTGTGTGTAAGTGTTGCAGGGAAGAATAGAAGGTCAGAACATACTTTGCAGTTTTATTGCATTGCATTAGATTTACCTTTTAAAACTTGTTTGTTCTCAATATCAGACATAAAACAACCCCCCCAGCACATGTATTTACTTGATAAATATTTAAATAGTTGCATTTACCCTTCAAGTACAGTATGTGTGCTTATTATGAGCAGGAACAGGAAAATAACCATGCAGTTTTTTCCATTTGAAAGTTGCTTTTACTGGTTTTCTCCTTTTACATTGGACCTTACATATTTAAATTTTTATACTCATTTTAGGAACTTACTTTCAAGAAACTTCTCACAGTACTTGTCCTACAGTGTCTGTATGTTTGTTTGTTTGTGACACATGGCCCAGATATCCTTTCCTAGTTGTTTTTGGTGTTTTTTTTTTATCTTGCATACCTTCCACTGGGTGGAAAACTGGGCCTGACTCTTGTATTGCAGCCCAGTTACTTGCACTGCCAGGGTGCTGTGGTTTCAGTGTCTGCAAAGACACCCGTAAAAGGACTACTTTGTCATGTCTGGGATAAAAGGGGTACCCCCGGGACCTACTGCTCAGGTTTGGGCTGGAGGAGAGGACAAACATTGGTGCAATGGCTTTTCTCAGGTGCACTGGGGACCAGCCTGCATAAGTTTGCAGAGGAATGAGCAAAACACAAAAATTACTTGAAAACAACTTCTATACAGTCACCTTGTGCTTTATTCTTGAAGGTGGTAGCAAAAGTGTGAACTTGTGTGTGCTGTTTTCAAATTCAGAGTCTCTTAAAATAATGCAATACTTCGCTCTAGGTTCATAGAAGTGATTCTATTTACTCCCAGCTTACAAATATCTTGTGGAACTACTCTCGAACCTCATGTTCTTACCTGTAGTAGTATATTAGAAATTAAGTAATAGTAACATAATATGAAATATCCACTGCAGTTTAAGTTTTCTTTTTTAATTTAGAATAATATGGAAGGATCATAATAATTTTAATGTACATATTACTTAAGGCAGGACAAAGTTGAAAGAACTTGTAGTGCATATTAGATATATAAATGGCAGAAGAATCACTCTGCTCTGTCCATATCCTGTGTTCTTCATTCTGCCTGCAGGATCTAAGCCTCAAAAGGGAAATATAATGAAACATTTTTTTAAAATTTTTAAGGCTTTTTTTCCTTCTTCCTGAACAATTTACACTGATTGGATTGCAGTTTGAAATTTCCATCTTAGCTGCTGTTGCTTTGAGTAAAACAATTACTTTTTATTAAAAATGTCAATTCAAATGATTATTTAAATCTGGCTTAAATAAAAAAAGAAAACCCTCTTTGCTGGTTACTGTTGTTTTACATGGGATTTTGTGCTATGGGAACTGGACATAATTTTATTGAACTGATTTTCTTTTAATTGGCATTAATGAAAATTACATGTGTGTGTAAAAGGAGCATACAATTCCTTAAGGGCCTTAAATTGTCGTGATGCACATGTGCAATTTCCATTACTCTTAATGGGAGTTGCATTTTTCTCAGTGTTGAGAATAAATTCTTTGGGTCCAGGTCATGGATAACCTTTGTGCAAGTGGTAGCATAATACTTTTTTTGCATGAATGTAGCAAGGGAGCATTTGCAGTACTCAGAATGGGCGTCCAAGTCATGAGCCAAGGTCAGTGCCTCTTGTCAGTTCCTTCTTGCCTTCACATGGCTTGGCACCTGCAGTTTGCAGAGCTCGCTGCCTTCCTTTATGTGCTCTGGCTCCCATTACTGAGCTCTTGAAAGGATTTTAGGAACTCTAATCTGAAGGAAAACCCTAGCTAGTCTCCTTGTCTTTTAGAAACCACTGGTGAGCCCTTAATGTGTATGAAACTGCAATTCCAGAATGAGTTATTTTCATTTTAAAAACATTCTCCTAATATTTTAACCATATTGGCAGTTACAATGAATTGTAACAGTAAACGTATAGAAACAATTAACCTGGTGTATGAACCTTGGGGTAAAGATAATTCAGCTCTTTGTGCCTTTCCCATATGCCTGTCATCAAATTCATGTTACATAGCAACCTTTTAGATATCGGTAAATCTTAATTTTTATGAATCTGGTCTGTACCACAATATTTAGCTAGTCAAAGTAAGTTAATCCAGTTGGAGTAAGTAGTTCAGTGTTTCTATTTTAGTCTTTATTGCAGAGATATATAACTTGTCTGAATTAGGAGGGTGGGTGTTTGGTCACAGCGAAGAGATAAAATAGAAGTTCGCAGTCAACCTTAAGGTGCAGCTTCTGTGACCAGGAATGGGAGAGTGGGAGACTGTAAGTGGTTGAAGAAACTAATATAATCCATTAGTATGACATTTCCTGGTGAGTTTGGTTTGTGAAACCAACGTTTTGATTTGAGCTTTAGGTACTGTCCTGTTGTTTACAAGAAAAGAAGAATACACAAATATACAAAAAGAAGAATTATACAAAGTCTAATAAACATGATGAGAGTTAAGATTGTTGAAAACTTATTTCTTTGACCATAATTTCTTGGCATTGGCCGAGTATATTCTGCACTGATGGAAGTAAGCATAATTTAATCACAAGGGCTGCATTTCTAAGTCTTTCTTTTAATTTCACTGTTTATGGAAATATATTCCTTGTTGCAGTAATGTGCACACTGAAGTATCAGTATGTAGGGACAACAGAATGAGTTGAGGGATTTACTGATTTACTCTGAAATACTTTTTTTTTTTTTTGTAGTGTTTATGCAATAGAATTTAGTATAGCATTAGAATTTCAGTCAGTCCAGCCATTGGCAGTGATTTATAACCAGAGTTTTAAATGAAATTGGGAATTAGGGGAGAAACATTATTTTCTAGTCAAGTCAAGCAGCTGTGTTGTGGACAAGGGGTATTTCTTTTTGAGTTATACCCAATCTTTGTGCATCAGGAACTCCAGTCTGAAGGAGCTTATAATTTTAGCAGTAATTGCCATTTAAATTTGATTCTTAGCTGTTAAAATGATGAGAGGGAAATGTAAGAAAAACAGATGCTTTGGCTGTGTAGGGCCTCAGATCCCATGTAAGGTACCAAAACCTCTTCCCTAACGGGATTCAAGAGTCAGAACTTTTGTTGCATTATTTTTTGGTTCTGTGGTACTGTATTAAAATATTTACCTGTCTCACCATTGGATACAAATTTCTGTACCAATACTTAAGAAGAGAGAGGGAAGGGTTTAGCAGTTATGTGGTCTAAACTGTGGACAGAGATTCAGCACAAATACCAGAGAGAGAATGGTTAAAAGATATGGAAGTACAGCAATATAATAAATACATAGCATGGGCTTACCAAAGGCATCTAACTTGATATCTGTCTTTAGTAAGCTTGTTTGATACTTCTTTCTTGTGACAAAGGAAATTTGTATGGTTGGATTACAAATAAATAAGATGCCACTTGAGAATTTTAGTTACAGAAATTAGTACAAGAACTCTGAGGTGATAATTCATTAGTTAAAGGGATAATAACAAAAGGTTATCTTTAAAAAGAAGTGGTGATCCAAAAGGTAGAGGTGAAATTCCACAAAGAGTGAACTTGCTACCAATTTTACTTATTGTTTTGAGTAAATTGCAGGAATAGTACTTTGGAGTTTGTTGGTAACATTGAGCTATAGGGGTATTGTAAAATACAAAACAATCAAATGGTAAAAGCTGGAAGGGCTTTTACAATGGAAATAACAGTAATGGAATGAGATCTGGTAAGAACTGCAAGATGATGCAAATAATGATTAGTACTATTTTCACATTAATGTTGAGGGTTTATTCATTGGGAATAATTGTAAGATGATATGATTAGTCTATCTGATCACCAGACTAAAAGCCTCCTGTGATCTCCAGGCATAGCAAAATGGGCAATGACAGTTTTAGGATGAACCAACCGAAGTACTTGCAGCAAAGGGGTGTGAAAATATTAATAATGTTGATGTTTTCCTGAGGGAAACATCTGTCTATGTAGAATAGTGTCTACAGTTCTGGGTGAAGCAGAAGATGTTAACAGAGACCTTCTCCTAAGAGAAAAGGTTACAATAATGTGACTGAAAATGGAGAGGACCTGGTTTGGTTTTACGCTTGGCAGATGGGTAGGTTTGAAAGAAGTGGACATAAAAGAAAAAAACTGAAAATGGAAGAAAGATTTCTAAACCCTTAAAGGAGTGAGGTTTTGAAACAGCCTACTTGTAGAAGCAGTGGAAACAAAACATAAATTTCAGAAGTGGATTCTGCAATGCATGTGACTGACCTTGACACAAGAAAATCCTTGAGAGTTTGCTGCAGTCATTGCAGTATGCCCCATAGCAATTGCAATGAAAATGAAGTGCCTACTAAGTACTATTTCAAGCATGTCCATGCAGGTGACCCAAAGCTGCAGTCCGTTGTTTCAGCAGTTTCCTTAAAATACGATTCTGCCATTTGGGGCTTGTGGAGGAAAAGTGTCTTAGAAAAGAGGAAGTAAGTCCAGAAATATTCATCAGAAGTAGTTTGAGAAAATGAGTTATGTAATGTTGAGCCAGTGGAATTACCCTCTTGAAATCATGGAAAAGAAAGTAATTGAGACTTGACAGCAAGAGGTAATATTTAATATGATACCAATATTCAGAATGGAGAAAAAAGATGCTCACAAGTGAGCTTAACTTGTTAAAATTATGCAAGCTGTTTATGAGAGAAATTTGTAGGCACTGGGTGTAATGGAAATTAAAAGCAGTGAACAGGAGATGAATCTGATGATACTAGATTTGTAGGTTTTTCAGTCATGGGTGGGTAAAGAAAGTGACCCAAAGGTAAGAAAAAATATGGAAGGGGTGTAAAATGATGTTTTCTTAAGAAAATGTGAGTGGATAGCGATATGGAAAAGTAGTCTGAAGTATAGGTATCAAAAATACTTAGTGTTCAGGAGACTCTTGAAATAGCATAATGTCAAAATGTTTTATTGCTAACATTTGTGGTGCTGTATCATTGACAATGTAAAGTCAAATTATAACTCAGCTTTAGATGTATCCAGACACACACTGGACACAATTTACTCGGAAACCACTGTTGATACCTTCCTCCTACTTTGTTCATTTCTGGGTAACAGAAGTTGTGCTCAGTGCAGAAGAGACAGTTATTGCTGCAATGTATTTGATAAATGGAAGGGAAATATTTATTTAGATAGGGACAGTTGGAACAAAGACAGCCTGTCAGGTACTGACAGGCACTGACAGCTTATAAGTATTTGAAAATAGGGTGCTTGAATAAGGTTGGGGATATGTGGATTTCCAATAAAATAGGGGAGGATTAAAGAAAATTTAAGCTGAATGTAAGAATTTACTGTTAGTTTTTGTTAATAGTTAATTTAATGAAGGTTATGAGACAGCAGGGAGAATGCTATAATAAAGCCTGCAAAATACTTTCACTTGTACCCTTCTTTTTTCATTCATTCATTCATAACCTTTAAAAAAACTTCTCTTTGTGTACTGAAATATTCCAGTCTTGGTCTGTGCTAGCAGTTTGACTGAAATCAATTCAAACCTTTATGATTTATAGGAGTCAGAAAGTCAGTGTTCCTATTGCAGAGTGAGTCATATGTCCTCTTTGATCAAGATTTTGGTTTGCTGGGTTTTTTTCAAAAGAAACTCAGACTTTGACTTGTAATATATTAACATAGCCTATTGAGTACCAAAATTGGAAGCCAGAAAATCTCTTAACACTATTGAAAAAATTGCTTCAGAATGTGTTCAGTTAGCCCCTGCTGGGACGTCTACCACTATTTAAGAACACTTTGCCCAACCAGGCCTCTGAACTGTTGCAATATGTGAAAGTTTTTCACCTGCACTTTCTGACCAGGGCTGGCACTAGAGCCGTATTACAACACTTGCTTATTGCAGTATTCTAAAATGTCGTCTTTGATTTTATCATCAGCAACAGGATAAGATGGTCATGCTTAAAAAGAGGGGGGGAAAGATCCTGTGGGAAAGATGATCAGTTTTATTATTATTACATTGTATAATACATATGCTTGCTGAGAATATCTTTAATTTTATTTTGTATTTTCATTCTATGTCATTGTTTATTTTCTTAAAACTATAATGAAATCCTCATGTAAAAAAGAATGCTGTTCCTATTAAGAAGTTACTTGGTTAAGCTGTTTCACTAGAAAAAGTGTGAAAAAGCTTGATGTTACCCTTAGAACGGTTCTCAAAACCTGTGCTTATCTTCTGTCTTTTATTTGGGTACTGCACCTCCTCCCCATACCGTGAGTCATCTGTAGTTACTTTGTAATAAGAGTGTCTGCACTTCACTTTTATGGCATGGGAGGAATATATGGATATACCAGGAAAGATGAAGACCAGGCTAGAACTGACCCTAGCAACATAATATTCATCTGCATCATTATGGCATTGGGTCCTTGTGCATGGATTGTTGAGCTTGCTCTTGGGAAAAGATGATGTTCAAAAGAGGCCACAAGGCTCATGATTTTTCCTTCCATGTTGGGTATGGTCTGCAAACTATGGACCGTCTGCGTCATCAGTCCCCACTGAGATATAAGTTTGTTGCAGTCAGAAGGAACTGAGTTGTTTGACTGTTCAGCATCATTTCCATGTTATTTCTTGGACCTTCAAATGCAATGTATAGCGTTAATAATGCCCTACTGATGTCATTAATGTCTCTCCTTTTGGGAACTCATCCCTGCTAACTTATATTCTATTCTTGGAGAACTTTTTGGGGAGCTAATTTGTCAAGCAGATAAAGAGGAAACTGATCCATGGGGTTTAGGTCTGAGTATGCTGAATAGCCATTGGTAGGAGAAATGATTGCTGTGGTCAGAGCCCTGGTGGCTGGCCAGAGCCTGGCTAATCCTCCAAGATCTGAAAGAAAGTAGAAAACTAGACAGGAGCACATCGCAGCATTTCTTTGGAGAGATTTGCAACATTTCCTTCCCATACATAGGAAGAACCTTCCAAAGGGACAGCAAAAAGCTTTTCTGTGGAAGCATTTTGCAGTGCAGCATTTATTAAATTTGCATGTCAGCTTTTAAGTTATTTTGACAAAAGCTTAAAAGCTTTATCACGGTGTAAAAATAAGTCTGTACATTATGGTCCAAAACTTGTTCCCAGTTACACGAGTTATTATTTATTCCATTGACTTCAATCAGAAAATGAATGCAAAATGTACTCCTTAATCCTGAAATAGAAGTAGTGTTAATAGCAGGAATTATTTTGTTTGGTAAGGGTGATACAGACAGCTTTTAAATTTTATCAGTTATTCTTTAGAACATGTTCTATATGACATTAGTATGAAAGAAATCGTATCGCTGCCAGCACTTTGAGAGACCAACAGGAAGCAGCTCCTGCAACAAGGCTTTTGTATATTCATCAGCTGCTGTATATTACATACTCCAAATTGCATGAAAAAATGGGGATCTCCGATAACACATTTTGAAGAGAGATTTACATTTAATAAATGTTTACAAGTATTTTCATAAACTCAGCTTATGACAGTGTTGGCTTCATGTGATTGATCACTCAAACGTTGCCTTTTCTCAAATATAGATTGTGCAGTTGTCTCTAGGAGTTATTTATATTTCCTAGTATTTATGATCTGCAAGGCAGCTTAGTTATTAACATTAGTTATAGCTATTTCTGTAGATATTTATCTGAACCACAAGTTTTTGACACATTTCTTTTTCTTTAACAAGCAAAGCATATCTACAGCTATAAAAATGTTCTCTGATACAGAAAAATATATGTATAGTACAGCTATTACCTAGAAATACTCTAGTGAAGATGTGGTTTTGATTTCCAGTAGAGAAAAGTGTAGGTATGCAAACAAAATGCCACTGTAGTAACATTAAAGAAAATATTATTCTTTCCCCCTCTGAATTGAGAGGTTTTTACTACAGATAGTCTTCACCCTTATCCATATCTCACTGCCTTCTTTGGGGTGGCAAATAATTGGCAAACATTTTACTGAGAATAATTTATTTCTGAGCTTACCTGTTGTGAATTAAGTCACTTAGATGCACAATAGGTGCATGCATGATAGATTTAAAAAATATACTAATGATATTGTGAGATCCTAACTAAAAGTCAAGTCTCACCTGAATGTGACACAAGGGCAATATGCAGTGATCAGGGTGTGGCGTACAGCAATTGGAGCCAGTGACCAAGATTAATGAAACTCACATGGGTTTTAATTAGTGCAGCTGCAGTCATCAATTATCTAGAGAACACAAATATTGTTATATTTTGGGAAATTCTTGATTTATTTTATTCCATTGGCCAGTAGATTTAGATGAATGAGTTCTCATCATAAACATTCTGAAAAAAACTGCCTGAGGCCATGGTTTATTATTTAGGACACAATCAGTAAGAGTGAGCGCTACTGAAGAAAACATTGTAAACTGGTCTCAGTATTAATTTGGAAAATTTGCTGAAATGTGTGGCCTTGTATGGGTCGTCAGAAACATTAGAGCATCTCAAACAAAATACAGAACAATCTGTCAGGCGGGGAATGTGCAAGTATTATTGTCCAGCAGCTGATCCATAACAGAATGTCAGTGCATGTACACTTAAAGCAAGTATCAACAACATTTAATTTGACACATAATGTGGTCTTCTTTTATTATCCTTTAAGTGCATGTCTTTGAACACTGAAGACTGGACAAGTAAGTAGGGGGAAAGGAACTGAAACATGACAACCCTTCACAAGTCTGAAAAAAATCACAGCCTAGAGTTTTTCAGAGGTATATGCATTTTCAAGGCAACTATTTAAAATAGAAGCAGGGAAGAGCTGGCGGAAGAGGGAAACTTGATTAAAAATTCCTTGCTATAATTTCATCTGAAAATGTTTCTCTTAATGTGGTCTGAAACCTGTGTACAAACATTTAAAAATAAATTAATATGAGTGCCAACTACTAAGAACAACATCTGCATCTGTCATTTAAATTAAGAAAAGGACACAACTATAGACATAAGGATTTTTCAAAAAGTTAAATGATTGTTTGCCTGCATGTACTTTTTTTCTGAATGTTTTACTGCAATTTGCATTTGTCTTAATCTGTGGAAAAAAAGTTAGGTACACAGTGCTGCTTGAATCCCTGCTCTTATTTTTCACCCAACCAAACTGCTAAACAAGGTAGTACTTAAATATGAGCAAGAACTAAAAAGTACATTAAAGTTAATTTACTCAGAACAGAATTGTTCAAATGGTTGCACTTCAATGACCTGTTTCAAAGCTTTTTTTTTTTTTTTTTTTGTCCTTTTCTCTCTCTTCCTATTTTCTCCTATTGAAATGATTAGCTAAATTACAGGTCAACATAATTCTAGAGAAGATTATTACATTTGTTGGGGCATAGTCCCATCATCCCTAGAAAGGAAACATGTTTACATACTGCCAGCATACAGGAGTGCAGACTGCCTTTTTACCCAGCCAGCACAGTAGGGCACATGTACCTGATGTCCTTATTTCTCACTGGTAGCTGTCACGCTGACAATTGGAAAATGCCGTAATTTCCTTAGTTTGCATTATTTTTATATCCCCTATTGTTTTTACACATGACCTTTACCTCTCCGTTCTCCAATTAGCAGAGTGAAAGCCATTGTTCATTGAGCAGAGGTATTTGTGCCCAAGGGAGCAAAATTTATTTTCTATATATGCTGTTGTGGGTGGTGGTGATTCTGTATTACCAAAGAAATAAGCCTCCATCTTAACCTTTGTTTGATTAAACTAACCCCAGACATCACTGAATTTGGGCAGGAACTTCCATCAGCTTGTAACTAATTGTCATACTAGTTTTAACTAGAAATCAGTGAACATTTATATAAATGGTTGTGAACTGTCTGGGCCCATTATAAAACACATAATGGTTAACTAATTTAACTAAAGACTTCTGCTTGGTTTTTCAGTTTGCTTTGAATCTGCATTTCTTGGCTAATACAGAGACTGGCCAATCATTATAATTGCATCAATTGTATTAGCTGAAGCAGTTAAGAAATTATACAAAACACAGTAATATCAGAAAATAGTTCAGACAGTATCAGAAATATGAATCGATATGTGACATTACAGTCATCAAGGAATAATGAATCTGGCTAACTTGAGGTTATAAATTGTTAGAAGGGCAGATCTTTTATTTTGGTGGCCAAAGTAGCTTATTTCAGTGTTGATACAAACTATTGTTCCTTGTGCTGCTCTTCATTCCTTCATCAGAGATGTATACCAGCAATATCATGGGACTGATCATATAAGTTTAACCAAACGCTTCTACATTGAGTTTCAGAAGATATTTTTTTGTTGCTCAGTTTTCAAATAATGGCATTTCAGAAGTTCAAAACCACTTAGCTAAGATGTAACTTAATGCTAGAACATTACCTCTTGCAGATACCCAACTCTGTCACACAAAAATTCAAAACCTAATATGAAAATCATAATTTTGAAGATAAATAATTTGTGTAGTATTTGGCCAGCCAGAAGTCTTTATGCCATTGTAATCAGAGCTTCTAACAGTTACAATGTTATTACTAATTCAAAGCTGTGTTTTGTTTTTGTTCAAGATTGTATGAATTCTTTTGATCATGAATGGGATTTTTCATATTGAGTTTTTGAGAACATTGAGTGCTTTTCATAGCATTTTTTTGCTAATAAAGTCCAGTCCTTATTTGTTAATAAGAGGTTCCAGTCTCCTGGTACTAGTTTAGTAAAGTAGGAGTACTGGTTCAATGAGTGTAATGAATTCCTCTTGTATTAGTATTTTAGTTACTTGGTGATTTGATCTGGCTTGTAGATACCTGTGACTATAGGACTTCCAAGCAGGTGGGAATTTCAAGAAGTTTTAGACGAGGTCTGGGGTCCCTGGAAAATATTTAATTCGGCTTACCAATTTGTCCCTTGAATCAGGAGTATGTGTGCAGGGAACATTTTCCTGATCATTTGTGAAAGCTGACATCAGGGTAGGTTCTCCAGCTCATCTTCACAGTTGCAATAACCAATCTTTTGAAATAAAGAGTTTGTTCACATGATTCACTCATAGTGTTGTGACAGACGTATTCCTAATCTCTTTTTGGATTTTGTATCAGTCTCCCTAGATAGATTTGAAAAGACAGCATTAATAGGGTGATTGTCAGTGACAAGACTGAAACTATTATCAGGCATGAGGCTGCTCATGCTAGCCAGCTGACAGCACTACTGCTCAGACTTTCTTTTCCTGAATGTTTTTGTTTCAGGAACAACATGCTGAACAAAACCTGATAGTTTTATCAGTTGCTCTGCTGGATTTTGCTCTGTGATCCGAACAAAAGTTAGGTGGAGGACATAAATTGTGTCCATGACTCTGGGCGTTGTCCTCTCCTTCTTCTTAACTTTTGGCTTAGATCAATATTTGGATAGGACGTACCAAGCCCCCTCTGCCTATATTTGCCACAAATCCACTGGAGCTACCAACTTTCTGGTTTCACATGTTATTATGGCTGCTTACCGTGTTGATTTTCTCTGCTGTGCTTTGACAGGCTTTGTGAAATTCCATGCTCATTTCAACCATCCACACTTCTAGATGTTTACAGAAATGTCCTTAACTTCAGATAGACTTGAACAGAATGGTTTTTTACTTGTTCCCCAAAAATAGGAAGTATGAGTTATTTTATTGGTCAGATATCTTTAACAACTATTAGTGATCATACAAAACAACAGTGTCCATACCAATATTTGCTTTCAATCTGGAGTCATAAACTTGTGGGGATTGCTACATATATGAAAGTAGTTTGTCTATCTGTTGGTCATTCAACTTCAAAAGCTTTGCAGCCTTGTGATCTTACAGTCTTCCAATATTTTAACTGGTATTTGACTTTTGTTCTATTTGTTCTTCTCACAGGCTTTTTAGTACAGTGCCTTATCTAATAAAGTTCTGTTTTGTATTCAACGTGCTTATTTTTGATGCTATATGATGCCTCATTATAGGTTTTTGTTTTCTTCTAAGTCAGATTAGTGCGTAAGTAAAATGATACCTTATCGGTTATATTTAGCATAAATAGTATCCATCAAGGTATTCAAGCTCTGTGGTCAGCTTGGCTAAAAATGGGTCTACTTAATGACTTTGTTATGGAATGTTTTCAATAGAATTTTTTTTTCCACTAGTGTAGATTCTTAAATCTTAATTAACATGTTTTCATGTTACTTTGTACAGCAATAATAGTATAATTTATGCTGCTATTTCAAATAGCTTGATGTAATGTAACTTCATTATGAGATCATACATTTAAAAAACATGAAAGATAAAAAAAAAGAAGTTACAGTACAACTTCATGGGTTGTTTATAGTTAGCTGGCTATTTTAATTTAATCTGTCTGTGGTTTGGAAAAGACAATTCTTACATTTTCTGAAGTCTTAAGGTCTGAACTGTGGCCTATATTTGGCCAAGATGAAGATATGTCATTTTTCAATCTTCTTATTTTTTGGTAGTCACAGATAATTCTCTCTCACCAATCTGAACACCAATCAATATTATACTTTCACATACAGAACCTATACCTAAGGATGAAATAAATCCAAACAGAATACAAACCCCAAACCTACAATTCAGCATCAATACTGTGTGCGTAGTGTGACAGAACCTTGCAAGCTTTCTCTACCAGAATAACCACATCTGTAATGGCTTAATTCAGCCTGCAAGAGCCTCTGCCTCTAGTTTAGTTTTGGTTACCTGAGGGTTCATGTTCTGTGTGTTATGGGTTATATGTGGGAAAACACAAAATTTGTAAATAGAAAACACAAAATGTATCCTCCCTTTGGAATAAAGTAGCTTATTTTTGCCATTTTGGGAGAAAGCAGCAAGTTTTCTGGTTGCCTATTTGCTATTTTCCTTTTTGTAACCTATCTATATACAAAGAAATGTTTGAGGAAAAAGCTAATACCAAGTATTGCATGTGGAAATATGTTCTACAGACTTGTTCAGCTCTTTGCAAAATGCAATGTGTCTTCTTCAGTGTCACGCTGCCCTTTTTGTTCTAAAGCTGTATTTTGTATTCGTGGAACATGATTGTCACAGTGGGTCACTGTTCCAAAAAGTTGAAAAGGGGTAATGTATTGATGGTTTTTGAATATCAAGGCAAGGACTTGAACTTTATTAGTAAAAGAATGGAAACCACTGTAGATTGCTGTGTCTCATGCAGCTTAGTGCCAGGGCTTATGCATTGTGTATAGTTTAAAACTTACTCTGATTTTGGCATTTTTATTTTCTTACCTGAGCTGTGATTCCACAGAAAAAAAATCTTTGTTGAAGTTTCTCAAAGTGGTACAATAAAACCTTTATTTAAACTGTAACCCTATTAGCTTTAGAAGTCAACATTAGACATGTTATAAATTATGCAGGGCCTGATGTAGTCAATACGTTGGAGGAAGAATTCCTAGAAAAATAAAAGCATTTTTTATAAATAACAGTGCTGTTGTAGGTTAGCTTATTCCTTAACTTACTGGACACAATCAATATGCTGGCTTTGTCTTCAAGCAACTGGGCATCTTGATTTCAGGTCAGTCGCTAGGTGTAACATTGCTCTCTGATGCAGTTAAGTGACAGAAATATAAAGGCTGTTTTTTGTAAGCTTTGCTTCTAGAATCCAATAGGGCAAAATATGAAACTGCCATCTCTTTGCAGAAGAATTAGATGGATGGAGGTTGTTAGAGGCACAGCATATCAGGTGCTCTAATCTTTGAAACAGCCTTTACGGTAGAGCTGGTAGCTGTACTGCAACACACAAGTTTGTCTTTATGGAGGCTACTTCTCATTATTTTGTGATTAAAAGCTGTACTTCGTGCTTCTTTTTTTTACTTAAAGAATAGCACAGAGAGATTGAAATAGAACTGGAAGATGAATGCTGCTGAGTTCTTACTCTGTATCCAGCTGTGGTCCTTGGCAATTTCAGATCACTGTGGTAGAAGGCAAGTGTAAAGACATTAGTGCACATGCAGTTGTGAAGTAAGTTATTCTAAAACAGATACCTTATTTCATGATAAAGAGCATTCAATCACTTCTCCCACACCCAGTGCTCTTAGCTGGCAAGAAGGACATTGGTTGGTACAGATGGAGGATTCAGAATTGCTCAATTTCCCAGAGAATGGGGCTTGTTTTGTTAGAAATTTGGCATTGGGGTCTTTAATATATAACACAAAGTGTATCCTCTACCCTAATGCTAGCTCACACATTGTTCACTCACCTTCCAAAGTTTATGAAATTTATGGCATTCCCACAGGATGTTAGGAAGTTTGAAGTGGGGCCCACGAAGGAAAGCTGCATGGTGCCCTGTAGCTAAGCACTTCCATCATTGTTGCGCTACTGTATGCTAAAATCAGCACATGACAGTCAGATTTAATGTTACCTGTTGGTTTTTTCTTATTTCAACTGCAACAAGATAAATTAGTGCCCAAATGGAGGCTAAATACATGTGCTTGCATTTATGTTCTTCAGACAAATGCTTTTATCAAAATCAGCTTGATTTGTAATTAGAGATAAGTATCTGTCTATAAAGCTGAACTCAAATAGAAACCAGTGCTTGATATACTGAGTGTAAAATTCACAATCATATAACTGATTGAGATGTAATAATCCTACTATTTTTTTCAAAGTATTGATAAGTCAGCGCTTGAAAATGAAGGTAGCTTGCTTCTTGCAGTAATACTACCATTGAGGCTGCAAAGAGATAATTGAGAGGGGGAAATCTCGTATTAGAGCAAATGTGGATGGCTTGTGCTCTCGTAATGCCTGATATCCAGGAAAGACAAGCTAGCACTCCAGTTCATTTATTTGAAATAACATATAAAGACAGCACATTATTCAGAGGGAAGTAACGTTTAATTTCTGTTGCATAGGAGTGTTCCACAAGTCTCTGTGGCTCGGTTTAGAGCTCGTACTCTGAAACAGTAGGCATCCTTGATGAATAAGATTTATCTTTTTTTTTTTCTTTTTCCTTTTTTTTTACTTTCTAGGGAGATTTATTTTGTTCATTTTTGTTTTCGGGTTTTCTGTGTGTGGGAAGAACAAAAACCAAAAAAAAGTTGCCATTTTTAATATTTGTTTTTGCAATATTTGGATGCAAAATGCAATGTTGTATTTAATCTCTTCTTGGATTTTATTTGGCTTAATAAGACCTCAAGATGAACAGAAAGACAGTAGCAGCCTTTTTCCCCCTGAAGTAATATCTAACGGTATAGTAAGATTCTTCCATTTCATAGACTTGAATATGGCCTGAACTAATTGTATTGCTGTGTATTTACTACTGATGTGAGAAAATGTTACAAGAAGCAAAAAGAAATTTTGAGTTGTAATTCATCTTAAAATTCGTTTTCATTCAGTTTGATACAACCTTCTTATATTAAGAAATCCAGAGAAATGCTGTATTATCACTTTGTCACAGGGTCTGACAAAGATCCCAAACAATAAATTATTCACCTCCATTTATAACACCTAAATGTCAGCTTGATTAGGAATTTTTTCCCCCAACCCAGGAATACAATTGTTTCTCTACTGCTTGTTTTATTCTGTTGAAGAAAGAGAAATAAAGGCAATCCTGTTTCCTCTCTCAAATTATCATAAATATTGGAGATGCAGATTTTTCTTAGATCATTAGCATATCATGCTGCGACCCACACCAGAATGTACCATTAACAAAGCAGCCTTCATGTAATTAATGTAAATAATATGGAACTACAGCATGAGTAACCCAGTCAGCCTTGGCAAAAAGCATTTGTCATAACGCATCATCTAAGGAGCTTGGCCTCAATTCAAATTAAACTTCATGGGTTTGCCCCTTTATTTTTTCCTCTAAAGCTATAAATTTCTGTGAAACATGCACCTATATAGGAGAAGAAAGCAATCCAGAAAGCTGAAATTAAAATTTCATTATTTACTGTGCTTCTGCTGCAGAGGACAATTAGTATCTTCATAAGGCTGGAAATGTAGATACTAAGAATGCAGCTGAGGGGTTTTTTTTGCTACGCTTAAAAGTGTTTTCTGTCCTCTGCTGCTGCCAGCAAATCTAAAGTATGGTGTTATGTCTGCCATTTGCTTCTATTGCCCTCTGACTCCAAAACACAGAGGAGCATTGTAAATTTTTCATGAAGAGGTTTCAGTCTGTAAAACAGCAAACAGGAATAATGTTTTAAATGCAATCATTGTCAAGCCTGAACAATGTAATTTATCAAGAGAGCAGTTTGTACTATATAATAAGTTTCATATATTAATACAATTTTTCATCTGATGTCAGGCTTCTGATTTATGAATAGCCCATGATCTAAGGTGATCATTGAATTATAATTCAAGTAATAAGAAGCCAGGAACAAGACACTGCAACTGCTACCCTGCATTAGCTTACATGCCACCAAGCCAATTTACTAAACAACCGTGGGCTAAATGATACAGTTTTTCTAATTCAAAGAAGGCACTCGTTAATTAGATAAAGGCTAAAGCTCTCATTATTTTTAAATGATTTAAGAACGGGTAAAGATCTTACAGCTTATACTGCGGCTCTAATAGTTCTCTGCTTACTGCCTTGTAATAAGAGTATTAAAGACAGATGGCCCATGCTGATTTAAACCAATTACAACATTTAATGTATACTAGTAGGAATGACTATTCATAGGCACATCAGATGTTAATATTCTACATGCTACAGATAGTTAAAACCCCACTTATTAATGTGATTTATGACCAATTTGTTTCATTTTGCTGATTTTCTTCCTTTCTTTCTTTTTTTTTTTTTTTGTAATCAGTTTCAGATATATATGATTAGGATACTTTTTAGCAACTAAAACTCCTTAGAAACTAGGCTCTTCACAAAAAATAACAAAAACCTTCCTATTGTGTATGTTTCCACATCATTTTAAATGGCAGATAGGTATCTCATGTCAGGGAAAAAAAAGAAAAGTACCAGGTTCTGCATCACTTGCGCTCCTGAAAAGTAACAGTGGCAATGAACATACACATCTCGGCTGCTGGAAAAAAATTCTGGAGCATTTTTCAGTTCCACAGACTTCACAGTTTTCTTTTCAAATAATATAGCATTGCATTTTTGCTCCATAAGTTAATAAGACTAAAATAATGAGGTCATCAAGGGCTTCACTTTCTTGCAGTTAAGTCTGTTTGACCAAGTGTAACATAATTTCTGCTATGTATACTTCATATTTTAAATTCTGTTTGTATCGATGTGTCTGTTTTGGGGCACCATTATGTGTGTTTATCTATTTTTTCTTCTGCAGAAGTCTTTTATATTTTATGTAAGACAGAATGGGTCCCTTTGAGCAAGAATAGCATCTTCAAGTGTAGCTCTGTCTTTTCTCTCCCCTAATCCAGGCCTTCTATTTGTCTCTATCACCCATAACCTTAACATCTTTCCCTGACCATGAACTCTCCTTCTCCCACTTCTCAACCATCTTTGGCAGTGTCTAGGTCTGTCTTTGCCTCTCTGACTTCCCCAATAAAATTTGGATTACTGCCTTCATATCCACACATCTTAACTGCGGCAGCTGTCTCGCCTACAGTTCACTGGCTGACTTGGGTGCTCCAGATGCCAACGTGCTCCTGACACGTGCCAGGAGTACATTGGCCTTCCCCCTCAAGGCCTCCTCAAACCCCTTTGTGTTCTGGTTCACAGCACTTTCCATCCTTTGTTTCAGTCCCCTCCACGTTCCCATGTACCTTGGGGGTCTTGTTTCCCTTTAGCCTCCCCTGATTCCCTTCATTCATCTGGACGACACCTATGCCAGCCCCTCGGTAGCATTTGCCTATGACAGCTCCCACACCTTGAACCAGCTTCCTGCGTATCTCCCGCTCTCGCATCCTTGTCTGCTGCCAGGGTTTGCTATTTTTCTCCTTTCCAGTCTTCTGCCTAGATAGAGAAATTAGTATTTTAGGAATATTACCGGGGCGGGGGGGGGGGGACGACACGACGACACACGTTTTGTGCAGGTAAATCACAATCCTAAATCTCATGGCACCTAACAGCAGGAAAACAATCGTCTTTGTGGTGTTTCTTACCTTAGCAAATCAGATGGACTTAAATGTAGGATCAAAATGCTGTCCTGCCCTTTCCCTTCCCCTTCCCCAAACCTGTGTATAGCACAATTTTCCATTCTGTGTCAATGCTAATATTTTAGAACAGTAATTGACTAAGTAATGCTGTGACTAATAATACAGTGCTCTTTAAGTACAAACTGTTAGGCAGTAGCACCAAATAATGGACACTTCTCCACTGTTCTTTTTTCCCCCATGTTTATTTTGGAGTCCCAACAAGATGTGTTATTAATGGACCCTGCGTAGAGCAAGTTATTTGTTATGGTAACTTTTTGACCTATTTAATAAGTACTTAAAGGAGTGTAGTGCAGTTTTTATTGTACTCTGCTGTGTACAGTTATGAAGTGTGGTACATAATAAAATAAAAGCAATAATGTGGATATTTCAGAGGGATCCATCAGAGCAGACCTGCAGCAACATATTTCATCTGGTTTGTCTGGCTATGAAGCCTTGCAAGTTATAGCTGAAATAACTAGGAACAATATTGTGGTTATGACTTGCAATTGTTTACCATTGTAAACAGCAGAGTTATTATGTGTTTACCCTTTTTGATGCTCAGAACCATTTTTTCAATAAGTTCATTAACACCTGCATACATTTAGCTGTGAAAAATGGCATGTCTTTTACATGCTCATACCTTAAAAATATTTGCGTCAACTAGCAACAGTAATATGCATCTAAATTAAAGTATAGTTTTATTGAGATATGATGTGGAAAAGCAGAATTATTAAAAAAGACTTAACAGTTGCAGATCCTTTATATGACAATTTTCAAGTTTAATTTGGGAGGGCAACTACAAGCTTGGACAATTGAGCTGCTCTATGAGTTCCTGAGACCCACTCATGGAAAAAGTGCCTTTTTATGGGGAAGAGGGAGAGAAGTTACTTGTTACTTGTGGGTAGGTGGGTGTTTGTTCTTGGTTTTGTTTTTGTTTTTTTGATTTTTCAGTTTGATTCATTTTTATTCTTTGTCTTTTTTTAAGATTCTTTTTTCCCCGAAATGTGGTCATTGTGTTCCTTGAAAATAGCAGTCACCTAAATTCTTTATCTAAATGCTCAAAGAAATCGGTGAGAGTTTTCACTGTGATAGGGGATTTAAGTTTTGGGTGACTGCTGGTAAATTTTTACTGAATAATTTTTCATTTTCATAATATTCCTGTGGCTATAAGTTTTGTAACATCCTGAGTTCAAGAGAAAAACCAACTGATTGGACCTCCAGGAAGTGCCCTGATGATAATCAGCCTCGTGTGCAAGACAGAAAGGCTGATAGTCAGAAATTGCTCTTTAAACTAAGACAGACTGTCAGTCTTTAGGAATGGTGGGGAATGGCCTATTTATGTAATCAGATACTAAAGCTGGGAAGAAGCTGTCAGGCACATTCTTGTTGTGTAAGCAGCAGGCAAACTGTGCTTTATCTGACAGACAGTGTGTAAATCTGTCCATGCAAAAATCCAAATGTTTAGTTTGCTTCTAGTCACTGTAATAATCTGCTTATTTTCTTTTGCTAGAGCGATGACATCATTTAGTAGAATGCACCACAGACAGGAGTCCTAGATAAGGCTCTGTTACTGTCAGTCATTCACTCTTTGATTGGCAAGGAGATAAATAGGAATTTACTAGAGGTTTGCTTTCAGCTAAAAGAGCAGACAACACCCTGGGATAAGTGTATGAAGAGCAAGTGTGTTTAGCACTTTCAGCCTTACAGCTTGGAAAAATGTCTAGAATAAGAGTCCTTCAAAATTCAGTGTTAAAATTTGGGACTGTATTAGCAATAGCTGAGCAGTCTTCCTGAACAGAGAAGTACTCAGATTAATTGATAAAGTAAGCAGTTGCAATGGAGTAGCAGAAAAACCTGTGCATAAGTTCTGGGTATCTGTATTAGTTTCACTGCTACCATGTTTGAGACTGAGATATGTTTCTTTCTGAAATTCTAAGAGACTGGTAATGGTTGATGACTGATGGCACTGTCATTTGCCTGATGGTTCATCAGACCAGACCTGACATGGAAAAATATCCTGCTTTTTAGATCAGCTGTGGTTGACTCTACAGTATTTATATCATGGAAATGACTATCCAGGTGTGCTTTCAGAGTTACTGTAGCCAATAATAAGCAGTCCATGATCTAAACTTACCAAATACTTTATTTGTTGCTGACAGGGTCATATTTTGGTATCGACAGACTGAGAAGAAAACTTAGAAATAAAACTACATTATAATAGGAAAGATAGTCTAATCTTTTTTAAGGACATTTAATCTTCTAAATCTTCTGATTTCATTTAATTTTAAAGGGTAATAAAATATGATTGAAATACATCTGAAATGTAGTTTAATAAAAGTAATCTGCTGTACTGAAAATCTACTGGTTTGTCGATCTGAAGATTTAGGGATGAAACCGTGAAAATGGAAGTACTTAGATCTTAGACTTCAGGGTTATTGTAGTTTTTGTTGCACATATTTATGTTTTCTTAAGTAGGCAGTGCCAATTATTTAAAAATTGTAATGAAAGTTCTTTAGATTTATTGGAAGAATCTTAAAAAAATTAATCTCCAGGTCATAAGAAGGTAAGACATAGCAGAAACATGACCAATTAGGGGAACATACCTGGCAGAAGAATACATTTCTGTGCATGAAGTCAATTGTTCACATTCCTATTGTTTCCAAAATTATAGACACCATAAATGAGCAGCTGTTAAAAGCATAACGATTTGCGCAACAATGCTCTGATCCTCTTGTGTTTATATTTAGAAGGGGAACTGCATTTTGCTTAGGAATCACAACCTTGAATGATACTATCTTGATTAAAAATACATGCATATCTTGGTAATGTTATGCACATCCTCCATTTAAAAATAAGGAGAGAACAACAATTAAACACTTCCCATGTGCTAATTTTTGTTTAATTTCAAAGAGTTAACCTTCTGAGAAGAAAGCTTCTGCTAGCACATTAGTGATAAACATTACATTAAAATAGAGATAAATACTATATAATACTCTCAAATAGACATTTTTCCTGTTGAATCCTGGGATGCTTTCTACAGAAGTCTCAGTATATTTTTAATGAGATTGTACATCAGTTTATGTGTTGTAGTTTAGACATATTGGCTTTAATTATTTTTGAATGTGCAGTTTTTACAGTAGACAGAATATATATGATTTAAGACTCACCACAGCACTCTGAATATCACTTGGCATTTTAGCAAAATGTGTGATATTAAAAAGACCATGAATTTTAGCTGGATTTTCATTATTTTCTCAAACATATAATATTCCTCTTTACTCTCGATTCTTGTATTCCACATGTGCAACATTTTGCGTATTATATTAAAACAATTATATCAGTCTTATCATCTCGCTGTACTGTGCTTCCACTATTATCGCAAATAATACTAAGTTGACCTAATTCAACGTTCTCTGCCAACTGAGTGCTATGGTGTTTTGCCTAAATCACAAGGAAATCAAAAGAAAATCTTACAAAACCCAGTTTCAAAGGGGTCTTGAAAGGTTGACCAATGCTTAAAGTGGAAATTTTGTTTAAGTACTTGAAAATCTTTTAAGGTCAGTATCAGTCTTCCCCTTGCTATAATATAAGCAAAATTATAAAGCATATGTTTTACTTGAGTTTAAACATCTTTCAGTAATGCTGGCAAACTGTTGCGAACATTATGCCAGTGGACAAAACCATGGAAATGAAAGTGACTGAAACAGCTCATGTAAAATGAAAATGAACAGTTATTTTGATTATGCCAGCTGAGATACAATAAACAAACAGATGAAAAGTAAATGAGAATTTGGAAACTCAGTTTTTAATAAACTAATAATTTGTTAACAATGTAAGCTTGATGTACTATATCTTAGTCCTTTTGACAAGACTCATTTTGTTGTAGCCGTAGCATCATTGTAGAGCCTGATCTAATACTTATAGAACACAGTATAATCTCATTGACTTCAATACAAGTTGAATTGGACTAATAATGAAAAATTGCATTATAATAATATTAGGTTTAGAAAAAAAATAGTGCTTATAGCTGATTTGAGTCAAACTGAGTTTGTCTGATATTTTACTGATGTCAGTAAAATCATACTGTAAGTTGGTATTGCTGTGCTGTGACAACTGTGGACTCTGAGTCTGAGAACCTATTAAAATCACAAATCAGCAGTCATTCTTTTATAAGACTGTACAGATATTTGTCTAAATACAATACCAAAATAAGTAACTTTGTAAAAATCAATTAGTGGGAAGTTATCAACTGCAGAGATCAAATAAAAGACATGTTACCATTTTTTCTTGCTTTAAATTTTTAGTAAGTATGTGATACATTATTTTCAGCATATAGTCTTATTTTTCCTTTAGGAAATTTTCTGATTTTCTTTTTGAATTTTTTTATAAATCACGGTTCTATTTTATTCACTATGATTTCATGTGAAAGTAAATTAAAAACAGCAAAGATTTAAAAACAAAACAACCCACTAATTGAATAAAAACTGTTTTATTAAAAAATTCTAAGTTTTGATTTTTTTTTTCCTGTAAAATGATTATTTGACTGAGCAATTTGATTTAAAAGAGAAAAAAATGCTGAAAAACATACAAAATGTGTGGTTTCTGCTCCCCTATATATTTAAGATACCTTCTGTCTGGCTCTAAGGACATTTTCTCTCATTTCTCCTCAATTTAAAGAAATACACGAACCATGCATCCATAGTAAATTAATTTTTTTTAGTGGCTATAGCATTGGAACTTTTTTTTTTTTTTTTTAGAAAATACCTTTAAAATGCAGTTGTCAAAATCAAAGTCTTTGTCTACTTGTCAGCGCTGCAGCACAGAGTTATACTGTGAATGACTCTCTTATTAGAATTAGACCATGCTGGGGAGGTTTACAAACAAACAGGGAAATCTGGGCTTCTCACTAGCAGGTGAACTTTTCTTACTGGTAGCTGTACTCAGGTTAAATTAACCACCAGATACAAACTATTGCTGGCACGTGGATTTGAGTAAGTCTGATGTTTTAAGCAGTCTGAAGCATAGTAGCATATGTTAAAATTTAATTAAGAATTAGCTGAGCTACAAATACATATAATTCCCAATATGCGTTTTGTTAAAATTAAGAGGAACCTTCTTTTCAGGCAAATGTAACATTAAAGCCTTACTCAGTCACTTTCTTGGCAGCCACACGTCCATCAGGCCACTGTAGTTTTCCAGGCTTTGTTAATCTATCCACAATGGTTTAGCATTTCCCAAGGTGCTCCCAAAAGACTTAAGAGTTGCAAGGGGTCAACCAAACATGGCTGGATTGGGAGGGGGCTTTGGAACTGAATGTCCACATTAGACTTAGCTGTTGCACTCCATTTCCTGTAATACCTGATGAAACTCTGACTTGAAAAAGCAAAATAATCCTTGTCCCATACATGCTGAAATCTTCCAGTTTTCCCACCCTTCTGTCCTACTGAGATGTATGTGTCTGATGCTGGATGAGCTCTGCAGTTCATGGAAGCAAGCCTTGATTTTCACCTTTTTTCTTTGTAAAACCCAAGGTCTGCCCTGATTTTCAGCTTCATAAAAACATTGTACTCTCATCATCTCTGACTGCATAAAAACAGCTGTCTCTCAGTATGTAGTCTTTATAGGAGTTTTCAAAGGCTGTTTCAACTGTAAATGTAAACAGAAATCACATGCACACACACCCCCCAAATCTCTTTTTTCTTGATGATGTTGCTGAGTGTAATGTGCTTGACACAAGACATTTCCAGAAATGCATGGCATGGTGTAGTTTCTCTGATACCATACCACTTTGCTGTTTTACAAGCTACAGCGTGTCACAGATTAAAGCTTTGTTGGATGCAACAAAGCTGGCAATAAATAAACCTCTCTGATGTCACTGTGACCTAAATTAAACTCATTGTGTTTCCTTCGTTTTGTTAGCAAAAGAGTAGTTTTCATCACTTTTGTAAGGCCTTTAGAGTTTTAAAAAATGTATTTTTAATAAAGATTTTAATTAAGTTGGGAATTAATTGTTGTTCAGAGTAAGAGTCAGTATCTCCTGGTTTCTAGCTATTATGTGCTGGGTTTTTTGGATACGATAGAATGCCAAGGGTAGAAGACTTTAGCATTTTAGAAAAATCAGAAATGTGAGAACTCCCAAGTAGCTGATTGCAAATTTACAAAGAAAAGCTGATCTCCAGCACCTGGTGAATATAGAGAGATGAGTTTTATTTGTCTTTTAAAATTATATACACTTGAGCATGGGGGTAGTCGGAAGCCTGGAAGAAAAAATTATTTTGTCTACTCAGGTCTAGTACAGGATTGAAGGTTTTTTTGCAAACATTATACTTAATTAGACTACAGTCTAGTTTGACTCTTAGACCTAGTTAGATATCCATCCTGAAGAGGAAACTTTTCATGGGAGCTCTGCTCAAGGCTTAAACTATTAACTTTATATACAGCAAAACTTGCTGTTAACAGTCTGCTCCTGCAAACATGCAGTAGAATAACAGGTCAACTCTTACCTGAGTGGGTGTTCCATCTCAGAGGGGATGGTAAGATTTAGCTCAAAATTAATATGTAACCATTGCTTTTCAAGCATCACCAGTCTGTGAGTTGATTTTATTGGCTATTGGTATTTATTCTAATGACACAAGTCACTGTCAACATTGCTATTCTGCTGTAAGATACTAGTTTTATGGTGGTGAGCTGCTAGATTTCCAAAGTAAAAAAAAACGTAATAATTGACAGCAAATATCAAAAGCATCGTTAAAACGTAGGAACTGTTTCTCTTTGTGAAACAGGAAACAACCACTGGTATCATGGTGCCAATAATTTTGAGTTCAAATATTTATCTTGATTTCCCTTCTATTTTCAAAATGTATGGAAAGAAATTTCTAAAAACCTTGAAGACAGATAATGGTTTAATTAAAATTGAAATTAAAAGACATTTCTAAACACAAGCTTTGCTTTAACTGTATCCATCTTTGGAGATGTTCTGAGTATGTAAATGACATCTTGCTGTAACCTTTGGAACATACATGGTATCTCAGGGTAGTCTCACCTCTTAAAATGTGCAGGCATTTGATAGCATAATCTGTGTTTAGAGTCATAAAGATCCTAGTGGTTTGAATCTGATCTTCTGAACTCCAGTACAGTGTATGTTCCTCTTAAAAATTAAAGACATGTATTTACAAACATGTGGATGAGTCACATTCAGTCTAATTTATAGACTGAACTACAGTACTGTTTTTTCCTTCTGCCTCTGCCTGAATGCCACGAGCTACTTGTGCTTCTGTAGAACATTTAGTCAACTGATTTATTTTCTTCCTCAGAATTGAAAATCTTTCATAATTTTCTCCCCTCAGAATCGAATATAAATCTATGAGATTTATTTATCCAGAATAGGTTTAGGGCAGACCAAGCTTTTGTTAGGCAAAAACATTGTCATATGCATTGTAGTCACAACTGAGAAATTAATGATGGAGAGCAACTGATAAAGGTAATGGAACTGCAAAAAATGTGCCCATTTTATAGCACTGTTCCATTAGATTGTGTTAAGCCAGGATTTCTGTTCCAGTGCCATGTTCTAGAATCCTTTAGGTAAAGAAAAAAGTGTTCAAATGGAACTGTAAGTTTTATTGGCATAAAAGCTTTTGAATCCCTACTATTATATACAGATGTTCATTTTTTTCTACATTATATATTTGTCCTAGTAAAACCTCATAGAGTAGTGTTAATGAAACATACCTTTATGTGCATTAAACAGTAGGCTGTCACACTATTTTAAGTGATTCTATGTTATAAAAAGCTCTGCAGCAAAATTAATGTTACAAAATTGACAGAATATTATAACCCTGTGGAAGATGATAAATTTAAAACTTTCCATTATACCTTAATGAATACAATGGGAATCATGAGGCTGTGTCTGGTGGTTGCATCACATCTTTCAGTTGGCTTGTAAGGCCGTTTTCCTCACATAAAGTAATTTTACTCCTACTTTGTTTATACTTGTTTATGTTTGAAGATATTTTTAATTTGGAACATAGAAATTTAAATTGCAAGAAGTCTGAATTTTGACTACATTTCACCTCAAAATGTACTGCAGAGTCACAGGAGAGACTGAAGAAAGAGATGTATTCTAGCTTGTATATTGCTAGTGGAGTTGTTAACCAACCTGTAGCTACAGGCCTACATTTTCCTCTGCTGTGCTGCTTCATTGAATGCAACGGGCCAATTTTGTCACTTCTGTGACACAAGGCTTTCAGGCCAGTGTGTTAGGACAGGTAAATTTGAAATCAGTGATATTTAAAAGCTGAAGCAAAGGTCAGAAATTGATGAGCGTAACCTATTGCTGATGCACAAGTCAGACAGAACAATCTTATTTTAAGACTGAGAGTTGAGGCAATGGCAGTTGTGAAAACACTTTTTTTCCCTCGGAGCTGAAGAAATATGAGTGCTGATAAGTGCAGGCTCCCCCCCGGTGCAATTTTTGAGAGACTTTTCAGAATGTGATGTACTCAAGTTTTCAGACCCATTTGAACAAGTGTGTTGAACGTACCATATTTTTTTGTTGGTTTGCTTTTTGCAAAGGTGTGATAAATTACCTCACACATTGCTCAGTTTTCCAAGCTGCATTTGTTTTTGAGGCATCAGTATGCAATTCTTCCATGCAAGTATCCTTTTCTCAGGATAACTGCATGTTTCAGACTGTCCTCTGATAGGTGCTTACTGGCACTTATTGATTTATGTATTTTTAAATGCTTAAAAACAGGTACAGTTTAGTGGTGCAATTACATCTTAAAATTTATACACATATTTCAACAGTAGGTTGTGACCCACCAGAATAAAGCCAGATCAATTACACAAACTTCAAGAACTTAGAGGAATATATTTGCTTGTTGGATTTGGGGTTACCACTTAAGGTCATAATCCAGTTTTAATAATCTGCAAAAATGGTACACAGTTCAGTGTTGCTTTTAGGTATGTTCCACAGCTTTCCATCCTACTGCCATACCCGTCTCCTTGCAAGACTATTGAGGGTAAGAACATTCTCTTTCTATAACTATCACATAGGAAGCTTGTGTTTCTGGTAGGTGCTTATTAGGAAGATGTGATGGAATCAGTATAATTATATCATCGATGTCTTCTGCATAGATTTTGTGTAGTAATATTTGAACTAATAAGCATCTGGATTCCCTGCTGAAAAATTACTATGAAATTTTTAAAACCCCTTCCCTGCCTACCCCACCCCCCACCTGACAGTGAATTATTCAGGTCTTGAAAATGCAGCTTTCCATCAGATTTCAGGGCCCAAGATCTATGTGGTTTCCAATGCAGAAATTTTGAATTTGGAAAACATCAATTATATTCCGTTCCTGCATAACCATCCCTGGAAAGTATATCAGCCCACGAAAAAGAAAAGAACACATACACTTCATGTGTGATAATTTTATGCATACTATGTTTTCTGAGCGAAACTTAATTTTTCTTACACTTTGAGATACCCTTTTTTGTTGACTATAACTTTGTCAATGTGAGTGTTATGGGTTAAGAGTAAGGATAGGAAGCTGTGTTTGTGTGTGTAGGAGGTTTTAAGTAGCAGCAAGGAAGATGACAAAAATGGGTGCTAAGGTGGAGGACTGAGAAAAAGATGACTGAACATAGGATCAGGAAAAGGTAAGTGAAGGGAGAGAGAGTGTATAATGTAGGGACAGACGAGCTGATGAATTGTGGTTTGTGCTTTCAGCAAGAAGGGTAAGTTTAATATGGCATATATTAGGTTTCTTGTACCATTAGCAAATTTTGTTGAGATCTAATGCAGTCCCCAATTCCTGCATTTGTTCGTGTAAAGGATATGTGTTGTCTTTTTATCAATGGTGGCATAAATTTATGCAGGCCCCACTGATGGATCGTGTGAAAGTGGGGGTTTTTTTTCAAAAATTTGAAATGTTTATTTTGTTGTTTGTTCTGTAGGAAAACATGGGGTTTAACAATTGAAACAGAGCTAAGGCATATGGGTTACTGTCCAAAAGGGGGAAAAAAATGTCAGAAAACTTCATGTGAGAAGTATTTTGAAAGGCAAAAGTCTTCTCCACAAAATGATGCTTGTAGAGCAGGGCCATCTTGCATGTTGAATGAACCAGGAACCCTGTGGAAAAAAAAAAACAAACCAAACATTCCTTGTTAAACTCTGGATGGATAAATTTCTTTCCCTATATTCCTTGTAAACCACACTCTGCTGGTGCTGCTGCCAACCAGTTTGTGATAACTGGCCGACACTGCAACCTTTCCTTTGAGAAAAATTGTTAAAAGGGCCTTTGCTAACCACAGGTGGATACAAAACATCAGGAAATCAGCAGCAGTACTGTTTATATCTTGTGCTTGAGTAAGAATGTTCAACATATGTATGACAATATAAACTGTCATAAACTTTGATCAGTAATTCTTGCATGAAATTCTGTTGCAAATGTTGGAAGTGAGCAACAGAAACTTGTTAAAATATTCCAAGTCTAAAAGCACTGAGAAACAACAAAAAAAAGCCTGATTAATTTAACAATTGTTTATTTACAAAAATCTACATTGAAGTGCCTAAGCAGCTGTACTGTCTCTGAACCTGAGACAAGTAGAAATCACTATCATCACTAGAGCCTCCTGTGATCTGTTTCTATCCTTCTCCATTTAGGGCAACTAATAAATAAATAAAAAAAAATAAAACAAAAAAAAAGGGGGGGGGGAAGGAAAAAAGAATACAAAGATAGCTTAACAGAGGTCAGAAACTCTGTTTGGACTGCTACCAAAGGCACACAGAGGGGTTGGTTAGAGATGGAGTCGCAGCTTTAATTCTGATTTTTCTGGCTTTTGTCACTTCAAAGACAGACTCTCAGTGTTATTTTAACATTTTTATTGTGTGTGAATAATAGAGTACACATTGAGGTTCAATAGGTGCAATACTGTTAAATGTACGTCTTGGTGGATTTAAAAATGAGGGATTTATTTTACATTCATAAAGTTGTAATACAGTCTGGAGAAACTATTTGTTAAAAGATAGCATCTACTTAACCTGCTTATTTATTTCTTGTAGTAGAAGGTTAGATCTACAATAAATACACGAGGAAATAAGTAGATAGGGGAATTTATCTTAGAAATAAGATCCCTGTCACGCTTTTGAAATGTGAAATGCATGAAGACCTGTCAGGGAGATATACGGACATGATATTTTTTTACTGTGCATTTGGAAGTATTTAGCTATATTTGTCATTCGCTAGTGCCACTAAGCAGTGATCAAGTGATATAGTAATTTGAAAGTCTGTTTTCAATTCAGCATATATATGGTGGGTTTTTTCCTTTGGGATATAGCAGAACTGTACACAAGTCTTCTTCATCTTTCACTCTCTGTTTGTGAAAATATGTTTTTTGGGGGGAGAAATTAGCATTTGTTTAAATAGGTTGCTTAACATAGATTATTAATTTTTAAGTAAGTCCTTTAAAGAAATTTTCAGTTAGCTTTATTATACATATATGAAAATTGCTGTATTTGTGCAGCAGTTTAGGAAAAAACCTACTGAGTGCAAATTATAGTATTAACATATTAAAACATTTAGCTTTTTCCTAGATTATGGACAGTGACATATCTGGTTTAATCATTTTGTTTGTAACTTGCCAGAAATAATGCATCTTTGATAAGGCAGGCATAAGAGTTGGACCTCACAATGCAAACAGTGGAAAAACAGTCTAGACAAGTGAAATAGGGGAATTTCGTAGGCTAGGACAGTTGCTGTTGAAAATGGTGCGGTTATCACCAGACCACACAACCCATTCTTACAAAAATATCACTGATTATTTTGAAGTCTACCAAATTTGTCACTAAATGTTTTTAAATCTGAAAAGCCTAGTTCTAGTTGTATGGAGGCCAAATGATCTGTTCTCTATGGTGTAGGTAGGTAAAAGAGGTGAAATCTATACTCTCCTCATAAACCTGACCTACTGACACCCTGGTCATCTCTCTCTGTCATCACCTCTTGACCTGCACTGCTTCCACATGTCCTCTGCAGAGCACAGGCTCTTCTTGCAGCACCTCTGCCCATATGATTTTTTCCCAGATAAGAAAAAGGATTTTTACAATGTAATGCTGAACACTTAAATAATAGCAGCAATGTCACAGTATGTATTTCACTGCCTTTTTTTGCTGCTGTTATTGAATTAACAGGGCTATAGCAATAACCACATAGTGTGCTTCCATACCTACTAAATAAGTAAACTCACATGTATGAGGAGGCTGAGGCTAGTTACCCTGCTATTAAAGTTTACCTGGTGCTTTACATTTTCTCTATTGATATACCTCTCTGTACACAGTCAGATTTACTTTAATAACTTTGTAGGGAGTTCCTCTGGTTCTGTATTTCTAGGCTTTTATATATTTACATATATATATTTCTTTTTCCTAGCAGGGGAGACTAATTTTATTCCTGCAAAACATGAAGAAACATTTAAAATGTCATGCAAGACAATAATAAAAGATTGTTTGTGGCTTAGATCTCTCTGTTAATTTTTTTTTTTTTAATTTGCCAGCATAAAAATTCACGTTGTATTTGAGACAGTGAGGCATAATATGAAGGTGCAGCCCAATGTTGAGAAAGGGGGACAAAGCCTTTTCAGCTGCAGTATTACAGCTGTAAAACACAAACATCTGAATCAGGGTGTCTGCTTTACCAAAATTCACAGCATGAAACCCGAAATGTGAAACAAGGTTTCCACAGATTTAGGCTGGCTTTGCATGATGTTACGAAGTTATCTTGCAGTGCAAAGAGGTGCAGTGGCTCTGCTCAGCAGAATGAATTGCCTTTTCCTTCCTTCCTTGCCACGACTGGGATCTTTTATGTTTCCTGTGGTAACACTGGGGAGGAGAATGCATTATCAGAAAACACTTACTTCGGTTTCTGCAACCCCTTTTAAAAACTGCATTTTCGTTTTGAAACAGTTTTTGTTTATTATCGCAACAGCGTTATTACAAGTAGTATTTCAAGCCGGCAAGGCAGTGGCGGCAGCAGCGGCAGCATGGCACCGAGCAGTGTGATTGTCTGAGTAGTTTAGTATGGATAGCTTTTCATTTAGCCTTCGCTCTGACAGCCAGTGCCCTGGATAAGTGGTGTGGGCCTGCACAGGTGAAATCTATTCTCACATTTGCCTCAGGGGTGACTGGACTGTAACAGAATTTTTCAAACCCGTTGGGCCCAACCGCAAAGCAGAGAATAAATGGCTGAAGTGCCAGGCCTCGACAGAAAAATCAATGCCTGGTTATACAGACATGACAGTCCTGGTCTGCAATTCTCTTCACGAAAGTCTATGCATTTACCATGCTTCGGGTTAAAAATATGCTCCTTTGCTTGCTTTGTGCATGTGCGGGCTTTTAATTCCTCCTCTCTTGCTTACCTAGGAAATTTACATGTCACCTGTGTGACAGGAGCTTCACAGAGAAGTGGGCGCTGAACAACCACATGAAGCTGCACACGGGAGAGAAGCCATTCAAGTGCACCTGGCCCACCTGCCATTATTCTTTCCTCACGGCCTCCGCCATGAAGGACCACTTTAGGACTCACACAGGTTTGGAATGTGTTTCTCCCTAGGGCCACAGCAGAACTGGGTGACAGAGGCAGAAAGGGAGTGACCGCTCCTGTGCCAATTAGTGAAACCATTTCATTTTTGGAGGGTGCCAGCTTCTGCTTCCAGTTCTTGCCCCACAACAGCTGGAACTGGGGAACAGCATGCCACGGACTGAAATTAGGGATTTGCCATCTGAGTTTGGTTTAATTGAGCTTCTGGGATGATCGCTCAAACACAACTCATTTCTTTAACGAAGTAAACACATGTAAAAGTAAACATCCTCTTAGCAGTGTCTGCAATAATCCTTTATATATCTATTAAATGGTGGATAGAGCTGCTGGCGACTAAAAACAACCAGGTTTTATGTAAAGAAGCTCAGTTAACTGAGTACAGGTGCAAAGGAAAGAGCAGAAGTAATAAGCTCTTCAGCACTTGTTATTTTTAATAGGAATCCTTTTCTATCCTTGCAGCCTTTGTGTGTGTGTGTGGCACTGTATGCTCAAGTAAAATACCCTCTGAAATACAAGCTTGGTTTTCTTTCTCTTCAGAGAACCATAATTACTAAAAAAAAAAATCAAATTTGGTGATGTATTTCAGATGGGTCAAGTGAGCATTTTTGTAAAATATGTGCTTAAATTTAATTGATTTAAGTTATACAGAACCTTTAAGCAAGGGAACAGGCATTGTTAATTCTAGGTTTGAAGTTAAATAAAATTTAAGCTGTGACAAGTGCAGTGTCTAGAAAATAAGTGCCTGTGAAATATGCCGAAGTCCTTAAAAATACCATTCAGTGCTAATAACAGTAAATATCATTTTTCATACAACCAATATGTGACATTGGTTTCAGAAGAAATAAATGTATGGAATGCAGATTTTGAAATTCTATTAGGCTTCATATAATTATAGTACATAAAGAAAAGCGGTGTAAGGTTGACATTACATTATCTGAGCTCTTCTAGGAACTTAGACATGTGTGTGGTTGAGAAAGGGAAAAAGAGACTTGGAAAAATCATGCTGTACTTACAGCCCGGCCATTTACTTACAGACATCAAACCCAGTGTTTTCACTGGAAGTAAAAATATTTGTTTATTATTCCGGAACAGATTCTCCCCAATTTTCTAAAAATCCATGCTATAGCTTGAAACTGTAGGTTAAAAGTTCCTCCAAAGCTGTTTGTGGGAAGCCCAGGCCTCCTTAGCTTCTTTGACAAGGGTGTTGACGATTTAAGGTCTCCAGCCTGCCCTGAGAGATCACTTATATCGAACAGCAGATGAAAAGCCAGTGCAGATGTAATTTATTGTCGGCGTTTCCTTCTAAAGAATAATTGTGGAGACTTGGCTAGATCAATAATATGGATTTTTGTTGTTAGGTCTTGTAGTCTGCACCATAATGAGAGGTAGGGGACAGTGGCTGTTTTCTAATAGAAAATAAAGGATTGGTTTCCGTGTCTTTCTACATTTGAATGCAAAATGGCACACTTGAAACTAATTCAAGTTGTTAAGAAAGGGACCGTTTTCTATTGCATTTCTGCTATCATATAAACATGGCAAGTTAGATCAGCCCCCTGTACAGCAAGTGAAATATTGCCCTTACATTTTCCCAAAAGTTAAAGTCGCAAATTCTGAAGTTGAAATGATAAAATTGTTAAGCATATCCAGAAGAATGTAAAATACATGTATATATCAATACATGCCCGTAACATGAGATGAAATATTTTGCCTAGATATGAGGGATTCAACCCACATCAAGCTTCAGGGCTAGGAAACGGTGTGAAGTTGAACTTAAAGTCACAGGCGATGAAGTTTTCTCTGTGTGTCTGTGTGGATACATGTATTTATGCATATACCACAATACATACACAAATAAGGTAATTAATTCATTAATGTCCCTGAAAATGAACGTTGCAAAAAAATCAAATACATCACCACCTTTCTTGAGCTTAAAAAGCAGGGGCCAAACCTCCTTCAGTCTCAGGTTTTCAGATCCAAAGCCTCACCGACTCCTTAAAGAGCCCTGCCTGCATGACAGCTCCCAGATCTGACCTAGAGGAGTGCGGAATATTTAACTGGCAAATAATTGTATGGAATGGATCAATTTCCCTATTTTAAAGCTGTTGGTTGGTTTTGAATCATTTCTCTGTGGCTCAAGAAGCTGTTCTAAAGTCCCAAATATAAACTACCTAGCTAATCCATGAGTTTGCAAAGATGGTATGGGTAGCCTGTGTCCTCGTTAGTGTATGAAGCTGCAGTCCATACTGAAGCTTGCTCCTAGACGTTAAATGCAACATGAGCTAATTTATGGCAATATATAGATGACGAGCAATTTCTTGGTAGGCATGTAACAGCATTTAATTTTAAAGTGTGAATTTTATGCTGGGGTGTTAGGCATTGCAGCTACTTAGAAATATTTATACTTAAAATTTACTAATTAAATTAATATTTAATTATAATTACTAATTATGTGTAGTCCTTCTATTCCTTTTCTTTGATGTTTTGATGAAGTGCTACATGCCAAAGATCCTGATTTAAAAAAAAAACAAAACAAACAAAAAACACCAAAAGAAAGAGATTATGCAGAAATCTCTGTGTAAAAATCATGTATAACCTTAGCAATAATATTACTGACAAATATTTTGCAGTAAAATTTGGAGTTTGTTACATCATTTTGCACATATGCATTCTTCATGTGATAGGATGAGTTTCAATTCTGATATTTCTGTTTGTTTGGGTTTTTTAAAATTCAATTGTTATCACAGATGGCTAGAGCTGACTCCTAAAGGGAGGTGCCCAAATTATTTCACGCCTTAGATACTGCCTCGGGATACTCTCATCAATGGACCAAATTTTCAAGAAGTCCCAAAATCCTGTTTCAGTCTGCTTTTCATGACCTAGATTTATTTGCAGAAAATAACAATATACCATTTCCTTTATTCTGAAATGGAGATTAATATGTTCCAATCACATTTCATAGCCTAGCTACCTGGTAGAGGTTAATCAGCATTTTTATGATCCCATTTTAGAGCAGGCTGCCTTAGAAACTTTGAAGGAATTACTTTCCTTCTTGTAGCACAGGGCCCAAGGACTCCCATGCTGCAGCGACTGGGGTGGGGAGCTGGGATTCCTCTGGGGCCTACATGGAGGCAGTGGAGGGAGAGGGCAACTGGTCTCTCTGGTGCTCTCTGGGGAGCTCCCACTCACAAGATGGTCTCTTGCTTATGTTAATGGCATCTGAAGTTAACTGAGGCACTGTGTTTTTCCAGAAAGTTCATGAATTAGCTTGCCTGGTTATGTGAGAATAAACAACAAGGAGGTTTCCATCCCTCTGTCTTCACAGAAGGACTTGGAAATTTGAAACCTGACCTCTTAACCCAGCCATCTTTTGTAGAAACTAAATTTCCTTCCCCACGGGGAATGAATTCCACATCATGGCCCCACCAGCCCGCTCTCCACTATGTTAGTGTGAAAAGAGACAATTTGGCTCCAAAGACTAATGCAATTCTTTAAAAAAAAAATATTTTGAAAATTTTAGTCTTATTTGAGGTCATTGAGTCTATATCTAAGGTTAGCATTATTAAGTCATAATGACCTTCCATATGGCCTTCATGGGCTAAGATTGCTGTGCATGTTAGTACATACTGAGTAAAAATACTGCTGTGAAATGATAGATTGTATTTACAGACAATGGGGCACAATCCTAGCTTCTATTAAAACAAACAACAAACAAAACAAAAACAAAACAAAAAAAACAAACAAAAACCCCAAACTAAAAGGAGAGTGTTTACTCACTTTTAATGAGTGTTGAGCTTGCCAAAATCTCTTAAATTGGTCCAGAGGTCTGGAATGAAGAATTATTTGAAGACGAACAATATGAGTTCTGCTGCAGTTTCAGTAGCAATCCCCAGACCTGTTTTCTTTATGTCATGAAAACTTTAGAAACATAAACAGTGCTGAATTGCCACTGGTACTGAATAATGTGGCTTTTATTGTTGCCTGGGCTCTTCTGTATATTCAAGAAAATAATTTAATACTTATTAATAAATAGAAGGTAACTAAAGATGACTGTGATCTAGTCTGTTGAAAATTTCTCAGTACCCTTAATTTGTTAGTAAATTCAATATATTTTATTTAAGCAGAATCATATATACAGTATATTAACTTTTTTTCCAGGCAATCTTTACTCAGCACAGAAAGGCCAGATGTATGGGAATTGTAAAAAATCAGGATATGCATAAAAACTGTTCAAGTGCATAAAGCAGCCCCATCTGGAAGACATCTAACAGAAATGAAGTTGTACAAAACCATTCCATTGATAATAAAGCTAATTTTTATGGGTCTGACAAGTATGTAATTATGTTCAGTGGTGCTTTTCAGATTTTATCACAGTCAATAAACCGCAGTGGTAATTTCATTCCCATTTGACATATTTACATGGAAACATTTGATTGGAGGAATTAGTAACCCTGAAAGCCTTGATAGATATGTTTTAATGATCTGTGACCTCCGCAGTCCCTCATCTGTTTATTGTTGCAACAGGCGAGAAGTCGTTCCTCTGTGACCTTTGTGGCTTTGCCGGCGGGACACGTCATGCCCTCACCAAGCATCGGCGGCAGCACACAGGTCAGTAAAGCTGTCTTTACTCTTTGCTATATTTTCTCCAGCAAGGGAGTTCCTCTGCACTGGGGAGTAACGCAAGTCAAATACCATGTTACAGCACAAATAGTACATTCGCTCACTGTTTACCTTTCTTTTTCTCGTTTTTGTAAAATCAAATCAGTATGCCCAAGGTCTGCATCAAATTTGGTAGCTGGGACTTTGAATAATTGCTTGGGGGGGTGGAGGGTATTTTTGGTGTTTTTTCTGAAGGAAGTAGAATTGTAAAGACTGGCTTTCTTCTTTAAATGAATGCTAAGTCTACTATTATTTTTTTTTCACAAGGCCCAAATAGATTACCTACTGTGAAGATTTTGCAAGAGTCTGCTAGAATGTCCCTGGGTGAAAATTAGAGACTACATATAGATTAATCCATTATTTTGGACTGAGACATAGTTGAAAGCTAGTGTTGTTTCAGTTGCCCTTTTGTAATTTTAAGATAGTTTGTAATTAATAGGTGCAACTTTAAGAGTTACCACATGGTTGGCATGTAAAGCAGGATTTCTCTCCCAGAATTAGTAAAGCTTTCCTACCACCTGGTTATAAAAATTTAATATCAGATAAAATTAAATTGGTTCTTAGTTTCAGAAGACCAGGAAAAGTGTAACTATTAAACATTTATTAATACATTTTATCTTAATTGTGCTTTTTAGTAGTTCCATGTAAGTGTTTGATTATTTGAATAGATGTTGTTCAAACAGGCGCAGAAGTGTTGCTGCCTAAGCCAGTGTTGTTTTTGTTTTACTGACTATTGTGAGGATAGTGTAATATCGTCAGGAATTGCTGTGTGAGTCGTGACCATTGTCTAATGTACAGTGGAGAGAAATGGCTAAAAAATGAGAAGCTGTAGTTGTTACATCATGAATTTTCCATGGACTTTGTAAAGGAATATCAGCGGGAGATTTTATGATGTCCCTGAATAAACTAATTTTGATTCAGGACATACACCACGTAAGTGCGTAATTTCCTGGAAGGCAGCTACTCACTTTCTTGAGAGTCTGAAGCCATTCTTTCCACCCTGTTTTCAGTTTATTAAAGCAACCATATTTGGAGGAAAGTCTGACGCTTTCAAAAAGGTGGGGTTTTCACTGCTGGTCAGGCAATATCTTGAAACACATAAGCAAAAAAAAAAAAAAAAAGAAAAAAAAAGTAAAAATACAGGGCCAAATTTTGCTTGCAACTCTAACTAGTAATCATAATTCCAGAATTTTTTTTCTGGTAGCAAGAAACATACATCTGTGTGAGGGTATTGCCACAGTCAGTTTCAATTCACTGCAGGAAGTTTGTATTTTTAAAGTGTCCAAGAAAAGGCATTTAGTAAGTATACTAAGTTCTCTTATTATTACACTCTCTGAATGATAAAAGGAGCAATTACAACTAGTGGAAGTTGAATGCTTCAGTTTTAACTAACAGTTTTCATTTTTCTGGAGCTTCGAAGAATCTTCACATGTTGGCTGATGTTTGCCAAATATGGGCTAAGAATGAAAAAGATGTTTTTTCTTTAGCAGAAATAAATTGTTTTTATCAATGGGATGGGAACTACCATGTGGCACACTGGCATCGTGTATATGTCTAGGACTCATAACCAGTGCAGCCATACAAATGGTAACCAGTCATTCCAGAATGGTACAGTGGAAGAAATTCATATTCTTGTCTTTAACCTTCCTGTCTCTACCTATTACGTGAGTGCAGATCTGGTTTCTATGAAATGTAAGCCCTTATTATTGGTTATATTTTTATAGTTATTATATCCTTAGGCCACAAGCCAATAGAAAAAATATTTTATTTCCTGGTTTATGTGCAAAATTGGGCTGAAAACATGGTGTGTTCCTGGTGAAAAGCTGTCCAGGTTTCCATTGGCTTTTTGCTCTTCTTTTGCCAGTGTGGTAGAGACTTTTGTGCTATGGTCACAGGGATTCACAGGTTATAGATCATGAAGCTTGCACCTAGCAAGCATAACTTTATATTTTATGTCAGGACTGGAAGCTCGTTATTACTTTGCTATTAACTTTATATTATACAGGACAGTATCTCAGAGGCAGAGGGATCTGTCTTTTTGGCATTTATCTGCCTCTGTGGCACAAACAATCAGAGATCATTCTTTAGCAGAAAAATTATCTGTGGCTTCTGTTTGTTTCCAGGAGAATGACATAATCCGCCTTTGCCTGCACTGTTGCACTTTCATGGGTTCCCTTCTATTTTCATCCATTGCACAACTTTTTTTCAGTCCTTAGCTGCATGCACTCCTCTTTGTACCTGTATTTTTTCTTCTGTGTCCTCAGCTGGGACAATTTTCCCAGAGCAGAATGCCAAAGCAAATTACAATCAGGTTTGATAAGGGATGGGTATCAAAAATAGTCTAAATGGCTTAAATAATTCCCTACTGTAATACAAGCTGTCTAGGGGGCTGACATAGAACATCTTCCAATCCAAGATTTACTTCTATCACCTGTCACAGACCCTTGATTCAAGGCCAAATGAGCAAATCCTTACATGTAGTTGAGGAGTCTTAACCGGCTTAACAAGCCTCTTCTCGTCCCAGCCTCAAGGCCTGAGGTGTCCTGACACCCAAGAGAAATGTTCAGCTGCTGATAGATATTTGACGTGAGAGGACTGGCTGTAGGACCAGCCACTTAGCCTTTTAATGTTCTTGATTCTGGTATTTCTTCCTTTGTTACTCTCTTTTTAGATGAACCTGGGTTTATATACAAATATCTTTACCTTGTGAAAGATGCACTTTCCTTGGAAATATTACAGGGAACATAAAGTATAGCTCAGTATGAAAAAGGCTGGCATGATCTGCTCTTGGTAGCTCGTGAAGCAAACTGTAGGGACTAGTTTGGTAAATAGGATGTTATCCCTGGAAAGCATGTTTTTGATTTTTAAATGAAAACAAGTACAAGAACATTAGACTGAAAGAAAAAGCCATTAGTTTTAAGACATGAAAAATGTTTATACTCAATTTATTTGCAAACATGATGCATCTCCATACAGATTTCCTTGATACAGGCTTTCTCAACTGTAAAGTAGAACTGTGAAGTAGAAAAAAATAATTTGACCTATCAAGGGATCACTGGTGTTTCACCAGTTGACATTTTTGTTCTATGTTAAACACGTCATGTCTTTAATGACTGATCTGGTCCTGTGAGAAGTGTACACTTTGAACACAGAATATTCTAAGTCTTCGGCTGATTTTATCCTGGTAAAATGTTCTAGCATTTTTTAATTATCTGAATGCATCTTCTTCCAGTCCTATTCTACAAGAATCAATGTATGAAATTTTGCAAGTCTTTCACTGGCTACGTAAATACAGGTGTTGGCCTGATCTTCTATTTTGTGAATTGAGTCAATGGAAACTTTAAGAGTGGCCCAGAGTTTGACCAATATTTTATCACAGTGTAAAGAATACTTACATCTCTGTCAAATTCTTTACAATCAGCATTTGTGGCTGCCTAGGCTGTAAGCATAAACTGTCTTAAGAAACTTAGACCACTTGCAGTATCAGCTGGTGCTGTGTGGTAAATAAGGGCCAGCTTGCGTTGCTGCAGGAATGTATATGCTGTAGTTCTGGTGCTGCAACATGACTAGGGAGGAAAATTTTCATCTTTTGAGTCACGCTGAAACATATTTTTTTTATTCATATTTTGTCCCAGTGAGAAAATCTGCCTGAAGTTAGGAAGATAAATAATGTTGCAAATTTTAGTGTTGGCTGAATTTAGCATTAGTTGAATTCCACAAAGAATTTGTGCAATTATCTGAATTTTATAATAAAAAAAGAGTAAACAACCCCTAAATCAGCCACCAAAAACATGTACACACACATAAAATAAACATATCACATAATTTAAATATTTTGCCTTCATCGTGCTCAACTAGGAAATTGCATAAGAGAGAAAAAACAAGCTAGGGTAATTATTTCTGGCTTGATTTGAAAACATGAAAACACTTAGTTCTTCATTTTAAAATGTCTTTTTTTTATGTTCTTGTTGTTATTGTTCTGCTCTCCTCCTTTGTTTGTCTGCTTTTTGATATCACTCTAGTTTTCCCTTCTACATTTTTCCCAGTAAACTTCCATTTTGTGCTGTAGTAGCTGGTTCAATCCAACAGTGCTGATCAGTCACAGCCTGTGTTGTCTGGCATGAGATTCTTTTTTTAATGTTGCCTTGTACTTCTGCAAACTGCAAAAGCCCCATCCTCATCTTCTACACAATGGCAGTCTATATTTGCTTCTCCTATGTTGGTTGTGGTGGAGTCTTCCTGGGGATTATAGAAGTGCATTACAGTAGTAGAGCATTAGAGGGTCAGTACACCTACTGTGCACAGCAGTTCTATGACAGTCACCCTGAGCCTATGGAACTGCTTAAGACTGTCTTTGTTCAGGTATTTTCATGAATTTTTGAAGATGGTGGCTTATATGGTACAGATCACTGTTTGTATGATTGCTTCTGCTCACTCATTTCAGTCGTGCGCTTCTCAAGACATTTATAGGTCAATGTAATAAAGAAAGAAAATTTAATAATATATGTGTTTTTATCCAGATGAGTGACTCACTTTGTGTTTCTATTTCTCATGTGAACTGCTCTTTGACTTTAATATGTAGTTACATTACTCGGCATTGAATTTAATGTATAATGTAGCCTCTTCCCTCCAACTTCCCCACCACAGCTTAAAAAAATTATGATGTTGAATACCACAGAAAATGTAGCACAGTAAGAAGACTTACTGCTCTTTTCAGGAAGAGAGGTGAAATTTGGGGAGGATCTGTGTTGTTTTTCCTTTTCCATTTATGCCAACATTTGCAGCAGAGTGTGGAACTTGATTATAGCAAATGTTTGGCCAGAAATGACAGCAAAAACCTGGGTATCTTAAAACTTTCTCTCTACCTAAAAGAAATTGTCTACTGGAACAGTGTTCCTCCCATTTCTGAGCATATAAATGTTAATCATTTTTTGCTATGGAAGAGCGATCCTCTGGCATCTACAGGGTTTCTCATAAGAAAGCAAGGGATCAAGGATGTACTTAGTTTTATATGCCTTATATGCAAAAAAGTTGGCCAGACTAAAAGCAAACAGAATTTACTTTATTATACTTCAGGCTTTGTTAGCAAGACTGTAAGTGCTTCTCCGGGGAACAGCCTTAACACTAGAAATAGTTGGAAATAAGAAAAAAAATCTTGTAACATGTAAGCAGATGGCTGTATTTTGTGGTCTACTCATTCTTTAGGTCATAAGATTCTTTCTGTGCTGCTCAACATACCATGTGACAGACAAATAGGACTAAAAGCAATAGTTTCCTGTTGAGACGAATGATCTAAGTTTTCTTGCATCTTACTAAGATTCTGATTAGTTGCTCAAGACTTCAAAATCGAAGGCACCATTTGATTTTATTTTTTCTTCACGTATGTGAAAGCTGGATCCTCAGTAGCACACACATATAAATGCCGTATATAGTCTATAGATAGAAATAATCTGGACAGTCATGATTATAAACAAAAAATTCACTTCACAAATCAACATCTACTACCAGACTTACACTTTTTGTTATTGTGTCATTTAATTTTTCCTTTAAAAAGTACACATTAAGTATATAATTGCACAAAGAAATTCATGATTGCACTAAGGTATGCTCTGTGTCCTAAAAATCTCATCATCAAAGACCGAGAATTCAAAAGAGAGAAAATCAGAGAAAAGAGGAAGAAGGAAAGAGAAAAAGCTGTATTTTGGGAGTGAGGCAAGCTAAGATAGATGCTAAAAGAAGTCAGTGCAGAATTTGGAGAGGCAAGAGAAAGAGAAAGCCTTTGTCATGATGGTTTAGGAAAAGCAGAATGGGTAGAGCTGACAAGGCTAACTGGTTAGCAGCAGGCTTAATAACTGCTTTTGTACAGACTGGTGCTCCCCATGATCTGACCATTTTATCAGTTGCTTTCCCAAACTTTGATTGTTGGAGCTAAAATTAGGTGACTTAACTGATGCACTTCAGAAGTTGCTTGCAGATGCAGTATTGTCAAAAAAGCAAAGCCATTTTTTCTTTTGTGATCCTGTGGTTTGGAAACATAGCTTTTTGAAAGTGCCTGTGTTAAAAACAAAATAAAAACCACCAAAGACGGGGGGTCCTTACTTTTCTCCCCTCCACAGAGCTTGTTAACCATGGGGTCATTTGGGGACAGCTGTCCTTTTTCGTGCAGTTTGTTATTTAAAAAGTTATAAGGCACAGTCAAGTCTTCTGTGATGGTAAGGGGTGGGGGTGGGGGGGCTGCTGTGGGTTACCTTTATTAATCTTTAAATACACCGACTTTGTCCTTACTCACACATTTTTGGATACACTATTTTATAGTTATTACCTAGTGTTTTAAAAAAACTGTCAGCATTGCTTTTTTGATTTGTGTTACTTTATTCTTGGTTTAATTAGATCCTTGACTGGGGGTGAGGGTGAATCGTCCTGGAATATTTAATGGCAGCCCATATAAAAACAAAATTAAGTTTATTGCCTGAAATGGTTGGGAGCGGCACAGGGGGAAGGAAGACTGGGACACAAAGGCTGATAAAGAGCATTCTGGCCCAAAGATAAGGAAGACAAAAATACTTAAATGAATAGGTCTGTGGAAATCTTAAATAAATAAACAAATACATAAAAGTACTGCTGCTACAGCTAATATACTCTTCAACACCCCCCAACTCAAATAAATGTCTAGTCTTCTTTTAGATTTTTTCAACTGTACTTATCAACCTGGTTCCTTTTCCATAAAAATAAACACTTCTGCCCATGTGCAGCTGCTAAGAATTACAGGCCATGCTAGGCAGTCTTTTTTCCTCCCAGTTTAGTTGGCTTTTGTTGTGTGGTGCTGCTGTAATGTATTTACCGTCAAGTGAGATTTACACATAGTCCACTTGACAGGAGCAGTTAGCCACAAGGATTTCCTAAGGAGAAACTTCTTGGAGCAGTGGACAATGTTTATCAATTTTCTTCTGGTCATGATGGAATTTGCAAGCCCTCCTGGCTTCCACTGGCCCTCACTCGTCTGTCAGCCCCGCTGGCCCTGCCGCAGCACAGCAGCAGACCTTTACCTGATCCATCCTCCCCTGAATGGCAAACTAAAAATCTCCTTTCAGTTCGGATCTGCCTTTCTTACAAGGGCGCAAGTTAGCAAGGTTCTAATGCATTTTAAATGAAAGCAGTTAAAATAAGTATGTATGTTATCTAAAATACCTGTGGCTTTACTACTTAGGCTTGAAAACGTTGCTATCTTCTTTAATACTAGAAGATAAAATAAATCAGGCACGGGAAACCTTCAGTTCAAGAACAGGTTACGTTGCTAGGGAGTCTATGGCCTCCTAGAGAGTTTAATTGAAGCAGCAGCCAGTACCATTCAAGCTGCCGGAAGAATCAGCTTCTCCAGAGCAGAGAGTCAGTGCCTGACAAGAAAACCCCATTTGAGGCAGGAAAGACATACTTTCTAGCAGTCTCAATTTGTCCAGCATAGAGGCTTCTGCATTGTGTCCTGCCCCTTCACCTTTCCTTGTCCCATGAAACAATAAATGAAAAATAGTGGCGGGTATTCTCTCCAGCAGCTGCTAAAAGCCATTATTCCAACTCTTTATGGAGCTTTCAGAAGCTGCTCCGTTGTCTTTCTGAACAGTGTTACAGCCTTTTCAGGCCCAAGGACCTTGCGTTTCTTTTTACTTTGGGAGGAAAAAAACCCCAACAGTCTCCAAGAGTGAAAAATGCAGATTTCTCTCTCTTCTGAGAATTCTAGTGAAGTCTCTTTGGAGGTCTTTTGAGTGTTTCATGCATTAAGCAGGCTTGAAAAATCCAGCTTGGAGACATGGTCCTTTGCTAGTGATGTGTCTTCTGCTGGTGATGTGTCTCCTGTCAGTCTGAAAAACTGCAAATTGTACCTGCTAAGAGGCTTAGGGTTCAATTTTGAAACTGCCTATTCTAGACCTCTGAACAGTCTACAAAGTAGGTGTCCATCCCTGGCAGTTTTATGCAAACTTCTTAAGTTAGGGATGTTCATTCCTTATGTAGTCTTTAGGATAAATACTTCTGAAGGCTTGCACAACGCAGTCAAGATCACCTCAGTTAGGAGCTGCCTTTTGTCTTCTGCATACAAAAAGAAACCTGTTTCCTCCCTAAATGGTAATTACATGCATGGTAGTTACATGGTAAGCCACACAGAATATTTCTGCAGTGAACAGTTGGAAAAATGGAATGCCAGTGTCTTAGCTAGGCATCGCAGTATGTGTACCTGTCAAGGGTTTTTGTTTTGGTGTGGGGTGGGCCCTTTGAATGGTTCCTTCTCTGGAGACACTCATAACCTGCCTGGACATGATCCTGTGCGAGCTGCTCTGGGTGAACCTGCTTTAGCAGGGGGTTGGACTAGGTGATCTCCAGAGGTCCATTCCAGCCCTGACCTTTCTGTGATTCTGTGACCCCTCCACTGGAAGGACAAGTACTCTTTTCACATAATAACTTATAAGCTAGAGATTTTTTTTTCCTCTTCATCTTTAGAAATTTTCACTGCAGTTGCATGTTCAGCAGAGACTGAATTTTAGTCTTCTGAAAAAATTGTTGCCCTACTCTAGTTTTGGTGGTTTGTGGGGGGGTTTTTCCATTAAACTTTCAAGTTCTTCTGCTGAAATTGGCCCACTGTTCAGAAAAGATTTACAAAGGCAGAAGGGTAGCAGGCAAGAGAGGGGGAATGGAGCACTGAGTTCTGGTTCATATTCTCAGTTCTGGTTTATGTGTGTTGTTTCACGGATAAGATGAAAAATCCAGAACCAGAGACAAAAACAAAGTTTCTTCCTGGAGATGATCCTTTCTGAGAAGCACTAAATACAAGCTTCAGACTGATTTTTCACCTTCTGACTCTTAACAGTGTTGCTTTCAGGGTTCAAGCTTCAACAGAAGGTATAGGGTGAGAGGAATACCTGTCACCTGATGATATTTTTATGAAATAAGGACCAGTAACATGATTGCCATTTCAGTGTATTTCTTTCACCTCCTTTTTGCTGCTGTGTAACAACACGTGGGAAATCAGCTGACTACTAATAGATGTGTATTTGTCATAGTAATAGTATTTTTCAGTTAATACATTGTATTTGGAAAGTTATTTTGTATTTGTGGTTGTTAGATGTACTGGACTAAAATCTGTCTCAAGGGAGATGCCAGAAATCTAGACTTGTCTTCCCTTTCTGATGATGAAAACCAATAATGCCTGTCTTCCTTTGTCACCTTCTAGGAGAGAAGCCATTCAAATGTGATGAGTGTAACTTCGCTTCCACAACACAATCACATCTGACACGACATAAGCGTGTCCATACTGGAGAAAAGCCTTACAGATGTCCCTGGTGTGACTACAGGTAATGAGTCATTAACTAAAGCATGATGAGAGAAGGGTTAAGGTGATCAGATGAGGTTCATTTAAAGTCACCAGTAAAAATATATTGCCATTAAAACACCATCAGGGAAGCAGTAATTGCATATTAAATTAGGAGCTAAATTTAAAAACTTGGTCTTCAGTATTTAGATATTACTTTATAAAGAAAAACAAATGATGGGAAACCTTTTGGTCGTAACACTGCAGTGCTTATGTTGAGTGTTTGTTTCACAGCTGCTCTAGTGTCTGTTAGAACTCTCCATGGTGAGGCTGCTTATCTGCATTGCCTTTTCAAATCAGTTGCAGTTTTGAAATTTTTCTCGGTTGACTTGCAACCATTTCACCAAGAAAGGAAAAGTCTCCTAAAAGGCTTAGCAGCCTAAATACTCACCAGACACTTATTAGAGGGGGAAGCAACTGGAGCTAGTTACGGTGCTGCAGAGTCTTGTTTTTCTGCTCCAGTTTTCCTTCTCCTTGCCAGCCAGGGTGTTTGGATGAGAGTTGGCTGTAGGGTTTGTTGCGTGGCAAGGCCTCCCATGTTGCACCACTAAAACCCATCCTTTTAGGGCTATAGATTAAATTCTCAAAAATCTCATGCATGGACAGTTGAGATTACTTCTGGTGCTCACCCCATGTGTCTTTGGTTCATTATAGACTACTTATTAAATGATCTCATAATGCTTCTTAAATGGTTCTTTGCTCTTCTTAAACATGCTTCTACACTCTTGAATACTTTTAATACCTTGCAGTGAGGTGGCTACTCTGTATGTACTATAAAGGAATTCACAGAAGTTATTAATGAGCAATTTTCAAGAGTTGATGTGCAAAATGTTTTTTAAAAATCAGTATTATATTTGATAAATGGCATATGATTATGTAATTAGATGCATGTGCTGTGATGCATGCATGCAAGAGAAAGTTAAACATTTGATTATACCACTATAGTGTTTTATATTTTCTTTTAATGCTGAGCATACAACTGTAATGTTCTTTTAGTATAAGTTTTAATGTAGTTTCCTAAAACAAGATTATAAAACAAAGCCTAGCTGCTCTCAAAATACCTGGTTTCATGCTATTTATGAGCTGCTTTACAGAAAGCTTCTGTACAGAAGGCTTCTGCAGTGATCGTGCAGTATCTGTACAAAAAAAAATTGTTGCATTGCTTTGTGTATGTGGAGCAAATGTGTGAACTCTTCTGTATTGAGCACCCATTAAATCAATGTCTAGAACTGCAGAGAACTGAATTTGATAACCTCAGTGGGGTGGGGGCTTCCATTTCTGTGCTGCTACCTTAAGGGTCCCCCTGCTTCACTTCTTTTCTTTTTTTTTTTTTTCCTCTTTTCTTCCTCTTTTCTTTTCTTTTTCTATTCTTTTCTTAAATGTTTCTGTCAGCTTCAGTAAGTCACCTAAGAAAGAAAGATGGGTTTGTGTTTGCAGAGTGGTTGTTTTAAAAGGCCTGTGTTGAGTCAAGTGAGAGCATACAAGCAATAGTGTGCTATGTTTGATGCTACATGTTTGAGGAGGCTTAATCTTGTGGGCATCCACTGTAATGAACTATCCCAATTGGAAGGAATATTCTTATTAAAGAACTAAGTAGTGAGAGGTGGGTTACAGTGGGTTTGAGTTCCTGGCCTGAAGACCCTAGGGAGGGGGAACACTGTAGATGTGAATTAGTTTGCAGTTTGGGGCCTGTTACACACATGCGATGAGTGGATGTAATTCCCTCACTCAGTATGACAAAATGTGTAACTTTAATGCTCTGTTTAGTGAAAAGATGGGAGATCATTTTTCTTTGGATGGACAGTTTTCTGTATGGGATAGAAATGCCATTTTTTTTGCTGGTAATTTATTGTATTGGAGGTTATTAGAGAAGAAGCAAGCATAACTTTAATTTTATCAGGATTAACAAGAAATTTTTGAGCATTCCCTGCCTCTATATTATTGAAAAATAAATGTTTCATGGTAATGGAATGTTAGTTTCCATCCCTTACAGGCCAATTTTGACCTAATCTTTGGAGGCTGATCTCTACAGATACCAGCTGATGAAGCTTTGATTCTGCAGGAAATTTGTTCTGAGCTCAGCTGAAAACCATCTGGCAGGGATGCAGGAATCAGAGCACTGTTGCTGCTGCTGCAAGTTCATAGAGGCAGCGAGGCACTCTGTAGCTGCAGAGGAGTTGGTAGAGGGGTTGCTGTATTTATTAGCCCAGCAGTCCTATTTGTGCTTGCCAGTTTCCATAGTCCTGGGATATTAGCCAGACTTGTTGGCAAGTATTTTTTTTGCTCTTTATCCACCCCTCTCACCTTTTTTTTTTTCTCTTTTTTTTTTTTTTTGTTTTAAAATATAATTTTAAGGGAATCATGTTGCCTCCTTGTCAACTCACCCAGTGCTACCTCTTTTTGTGGAAATATATTAGCAACTCTGTTAATAGTGTCCTGTGCACCAGTTCAGCAGACAGTGTGTACTTTTGCGAGCATCGCCTACAGAAAACATAAAATCAAGATACCGGTAGGTCAGCAGATTTTAATAAAATTTGCTGCCATGTCTAGTGGATGAGTTCTCATCGTGATGCTTTCAACTCAGTCCCAGCACTCTTAAGTTCATCTGGACTGTTTTGGATGTTGCTGTTTAGTGTTGCTTGGCAACTGCAGACTCTTTAATGACCCTTGTAGTTTCAGCAAGGTGAATATTTCTCATTTTGTGTACGGATTGGAGAAGAGTATTGTTAGTGCTACCACAAAATCTCCTTTCATTGATAGGTGAAGTGATCTCTCTATTTTATAAAGTAGTTTGAGACACTTGAATTAAAAGAGTGTCTAAATACAAGGTAATTTAATTATTCCTGTTCAGCTCATCAGTGCTCACAGGGTTCTTAGAGATTTCTGATTTCAAGCTTTTCAATTCCTTGGGAGGAAATTGTGAACAATCATCCTGCAAAAGCTCTTGCCAGTCTAGTGAGTGAAAGGCTAGCTAACCCTGGCTAGGAGTAAAGGAAGAAAGGCTATTAAAGTAAACTAACCTGAGTTTAGGAACTGTTAGGCAAATCTGGATCACCTGTGACTGGACATGCATCTAAAAATCTTAGGGTTTGTGGGGTTTGTCTTTGGTTTGGTTTTTTTTTCTGGGGGGGTGGAGTGGGTGTTTGGAGTGTTTGTTTGGTGGCTGGGGTTTTTTGGTGGTGGTGGGTTTTTGGTTGGTTGTTCGGGTGGTTTTTTTGCTTAGCAGCAAAAACTGAAGTGAAATAGTCTGTAAGGTACTACAGGAAAAAGATTTATTTTGGCTGCATAGAAGAGAAAAGGGAATTTATTCCCTATATAACCCACAACATGAGAAATCATTTTCTTACTTAGGAAAAGGCATAAATGGATGTGGCTTTCTGAAGTGAATAATAAACTAATCTAGCATTTTTAGCTCACAAATTGTATATACCCAATAGTACGCATAGTCCCAAAAGGAAAATGGGAGATTTTGCTAATTTTATTTTACCAAGTTGCTTTTGTTATCTATGTTTATGATCATACCTAAACATTCTTGCAAAAATGTTACCTTTCTTCTCTACTTTTTGTACTGTGACCACTTGATATTTTTGTCTAAATCTTTTGTATATTCATAACAAAGAAATTAACATCTGCTTTTCTATGTAGCAGTATGTGACCTCTACTAACAATTATAAACAGAAATTATATTTTCAGTCTGTTTTTTAAAATTAATTCTTTTTGAAGGAAGAAAAAGATAACATATATTTGTAAATATAAAAACATGCTTGATAAATGTTTTGGTTATATTTTTCTTATATTTGTGGTTTCAATTTAGGTTTGCCATATTTAGATAAAAATATGCACAATTTTCCTTTGGATTTACTTTTTCAAATCACACAGCATGTCTCTGTTCTTAAGTCAGTGTGCTTTGTCATACAAAAATATTCATTCACTCTGAATTAATGTTCAACTTAATTTTATAATAGGGAATTGGTCTCATAGGGCCCTATACCACTATTACATATGCAGTAATTTTTTAGTCATAGAAAAAAGACGTGTTATGTGGCTGAACTTTTCAGATTACACAGTCCTACAGTTATACTGACAACAATACTGTTTGCATTTAAATAGTGAAGAGCTGTATAACATCCTGAAACTGAACAATATCCGTGAACTTCAACTGATTCCGAAATCTGTTGGTTGTATAGTCTGCGGCCAGATTTTCTAAACCTGCAACATATTTAGGCACCTGAATTTAACCTGATTTCAGAAGTGCTAAACTCCCGTGCCTGATGATGTCAATGAAAGATGCAGATATACAGCATTTCAAAAACTGAACTGGTTTTGTGCATGTGTCTAAAGTAAAGTATTAGGAATCTCATTTTAGTTGTATGTTAGGCTTTAAATTAACTCCCATTCGTACTGACTGTCCATGTAAGTATCACAGCTTCTCAGGCAAGTGATAATTTATGTTCATGGTGTATGTGAGGGGTATGGGTCTGTATTACATTGTTTTGTGGTGTGGGGGTGAAAGGCAGAGCCCCATTTTTCTCACAAAGTCAAATTTGTTGGAGTTCAGGGCTCAGAATGAGCACTGGCATAGTTTTGTGATACAGAAACAGTATTGCTACAATTTTGACTGTGAGGGTGTGGGACAGGTGTAATGCTAATGTACTTTGTGCCATCCCTGTGCTTTAATTAAACAAAATTAATTTCTTTGTGATTCCACTGTGTGGTTCATTTTCCATAGAGTACTCATGGTGGTGAGGGGAAGGAGGGAATGGAGGGCAGCATCCCAGGGGATTGGTGATGTTCCACAGCTGTAGATAAGAGGGTTTAGAAGTTGTATAAAACAAACAGCCAGGCCAGTAAAACAGCATTAATTCCTTAAATGCACCTTTCTATAAAGTATATGACTTGTGAAGGATGTCTTAAAAGACTGAGAATAAATGGCATACATTTTTAATATAATTATGTAAACTAAAATAAATATTTTACATTTATTATGCATAATAAAATAATTAGACAACATTCTGTAAGGGATTATGGCATCTGAAATTCCAACTGCAGAAGGATTCATTGCATATTTTCAGCAGCAGCAGCAGCATGACTTAGGGGGAGTGACTCCACAGGGGCTACTTTTCTTTTTTTGGACAGCATCCCTAGGGAGTTCCTATTTCCCTCTGACTTATAGTATCTGTTCATAGGTTGTAAAGACCAGTTTATAATACGCTCCAGGATTTGCACCTAAGTCATAAGAATGTGCAAAGTAAGTGTTTTCTCTCTGTTTATTTTGGTGAATTTAATAACCTTTAGTTGTCTTGGTATGATTGCATCAGCTGTGCACTATTCCCTATATCAAGAATAACTAGGGACTACTTTAAATGCTGAGGTAACAATATGTACTTATTCACAGCAAAACTGAAAGCCTGTTAAGGCAACTTCTACATAAAATGATAAAACAGTGTATTTATCATTAAAATGTTGACATTCATACGCTCTTGGTAACCAGTGAAATTTAATATGCTTGTATAGGAAATAACTAGGTTATACAACTGTATGGAACATTAGGCTGATGGGGACTCCAAGAGACAAGCACCACTGCACTATGGAAAACCACTTCTTTATATATATCACAAAGGCAGAATTACTAAAGAAAGTGCATATACTTTGTACTAATAAGAAATTGCTAAGTACAATAATGTATGCATGTGATAAAGCAAACTGGGCTTTCAGGAAGCACTTGAGCTTCTGTTGTGACCAGCAGCAGGAGCTGAGGATATCCGGTGTCTTGTGCTAGCAGAATTATAAACAAATGAAGATAGAAGTTTGGAGAGATATTTTGTCAGTGCATGGGCATAGTTCCCAGATGCAAACTCCTCAGAATATTATTCAGCTCTTAGTTTTTAATAAACATTCAGACAAAATATTCGCTAATATTTCTATTAATCTGGAATAAATTATGCTGTAGTATTTTAGTCTATAAAAGAAAAATAATCTGAAACACTTTAATCGTTCCAGTGAATACATGGCATACAAAAGGGTTAGTATTATTCTCTTTATGTTGTTTCTGTTGCTTAATAAAACTTATTATTATTTCACCTGTTATAGCAAATAGTTCATATGGTAAACTCATCTTAAAAATATGCAATGAGATAGTGCAAAATATGGATCAGCTGTCACATTAACCAAGAGACTTGACTCCACAGGTAGTTCCTAACGTTCAGAAACTTGTAGAACCAGAGAGCACACAGTGATATGGCCCTTGCTGGGAGATGTTTATTCTCTCTGCACTGACAGAAATCCAGTCTCTGCAATTTTTGAGAATTGTGGTGGCAGCAGCATACAGAACTTATCTCCCTCTCTCATAGTTCTCTCTGTCCTTCCTGTCAGATGCCAAGTCACTGCATGGACTACTTAAGAGAACGTATGCTTATTAGAAAACATGATTGTTTCTTAAAAAGAGACACATAAGTACGTGCACAAACAAACATATTGGTGTATGTAAACTTAATGACTAGGGTCCACAAGGAGATTGCCCTGTTAAGAGGCTTTTGCACAGTATGCAATAGTATCATCACTTTGTAAAATCTTTTCCATATTCTTAACTAATAGCATAGTAAATGCACTGTACTTCATAGAAGGGTACTATGGATTTTTATTTATTTTAATGGATAATACTTACTCCTTATTATATGGAAATCCATCAATAATTCCATGAATGTTGGTAACTCAAGCATTTTTTTGTTTTGTTTTTTCTTCCTTATTTCTATTTATTTATTTATTGTTGGTTTCCACTTTTTTTTTCTTGTGGTCACTCTAAGTAGAGGAATGAAAAGTTGTCTTTATAATTCAATGAATTATTCTAATTTTCTAATAATAGAATCTGTTATTCTAATGCTAATACTGAACACTGGACTTGGGACTTTAAGGATCTACCCAAGTATCTTCAAGCCGGTGCTGCAATTGCAAGCATTGATAATACTCTTCTAGCCTCATTTTGGATTGAATCCTTTGAACGACAACTTTTAAATGATGTATTTAAGCCTAAATGTCATGCTAAATTTTTCAGGGGTAACCACTGAGTTTAATGTTACTGAAACATGCAGTCATCTTGATATCAATGTAAAAATATCTATATAGTTTTAACTTCTGACAGTTTCTCTTTGTTGCAGCCTGTTGGGACTCTAGCTTAGCACTCCGTCAGTTTGTTCACACTTTGATTTAAGTTCTACAAAAACATTTTTGGGTTCCTGATTTCTTGCAGTAGTTAGTGTCTTCTGCTCGCTGTTCAGTCTGGGCTTTGTCCCTAAACTTTTCTTCTTATGCAGCCTCTCTCCTGCTGTACCGGTGCTCTTTTTTTGGATTCGAGTCCAACACACTTAATGCAAAACCTGAATATCTGGTGTTTAGGAAATATGAATAAGACCAATTCATGCAGTGGACAGATTAATGTAACTAATGTCTTAATTGTCTTATGACATTTTATCTTCTTCCTGTCCTCACACTTCTTTTTTCCTATCACATGCAATCAACACAGTCTTATCTATTCCTCTTTCTTAAGGAGCATAAATGTTATAGTAAATATACCTATATTTATTTTTAATATCTAATAAATTAACGTTTATAAATCTGGAACACCAGCATATATTTCAAACTAAAATAATCTTAAGTAGGTTGTATTTTGATAGTAAATAAAATCTTAGTATTAACCTTAAGATGAATGGCAAGGCTATGGTCTAAACATAGCTTTTAGTAACAAAAAAGACTTGCAATTTCCTGTTCTTACAGTGCTTCTGATAAAAATGTACAATGAAGATCTTTTATGTCTACAAATAATTTTTCATTTGTTGGAATAGTTTGATCTAAAAATAGTCATTGGCATAATTGCTTGATTCATATGACCATCTTAGGTAAAAAGTAGTTTAAGAAAAGGCTAAAGTGACTATATATGTTTTCTTTGCTCTTACCTGTTAACACAGAATAAAAAATAAATGTTTGTTTCTTTTACCACTCTTTAATCCCTATTCCAGTCATCATAAAAGAGCCAAAGCTATCTTTGGGGCTGGTCAAATCTACAAGCAATTATTATTATTATTGCTAACTACCTGGCTGATAGCAGTCTGAAAATATTTTGGTGGTGTGCAGGCCTTCAGGATGAGATTAATGGACAATAGCCTACTGTATTACGTGTGGTTTATTCTCCAGGCAATATGGCTACTACCATGTAAGAAAGTTTATGTAATAATGCTGTCTTTGTGACAATCTTCCCTATTTCTCCTTCCTATGTGACATAGAAAATAGGTTAAAATGTTGGGAAGTGACAGAAAACAAATTCAGTTCAGAAGAAGTTCTAGAAAGAGGTGTCGCCTAGTGCAAAGGACAAAAAGGGAAAAGGTTTTCTCCCTTTACAACTGATGAAAATAAGAAAAAGAAAAGAATTGCTGAATAGCAGGTAAAGGAAGGAAAGAAAGAAAAAACTTTTCTGTTTGAGAACAGCTTGCTACTGAGATAGTTCTAATGCATTAGAATTGGTGAGCAATTTTCCAGATAAATATGGCTCCTGGTTTATTGAAGCTAAATAACATCGCTTGCACATTCCAACAAAGTTGTCTTTGTGTGACAGCTTCTGCCCAAATTCCCCTGGAGCGGTACATTGGGGCATTTTGGGAACAGAGGTACTAAAGCCTCTGCCTCCACAATGAGGCTCCCTGCCTCAAAAGTGGAAGCTGTGGGTTTGATCCACCAGGCCTGCACCTTTGCGGTGTGGCTGGAAGGTGTTTTCCAGGGGCCACAATACAATGAATGAGGCTCTGGGACGAGTCAGCACCTGGGGTTTAGGAGGCTCGTGCTCCTGGCTACTCTCCTCACCAGTGTGGTGGGGAACCCCTACAGGCTTAAAGCCCATCTCCAAGACCTCCAGCACACTAGACAATCTGCTCTGGAGGCAGAGGCATCAGAGATTTGGGAGCTCAGTTCCTGGGACCCATGGGGTCCAAGCTGCTGCTTAAGCTTGGCCAGTAGAAGCTGTGGTAGGAAGAAGGAGAGCTTGTCCAAAGATTTCATGTGCCTTGCAGCTCTCCATACTATCAGTCACCTTTTTTCTTTCCTGAGCTGCTGCATGAAGACAGTGTTCCCCACAGGAAAATGTGGTGTAGGGAAGACAGGCCATTTGGTATGCAACAGCTTGCCTTCCCTAAAACCATTTTGCAGACTCTGTTGTATGATACTGTACTTCATTCTCTGAAGTCATGGATTAGGGATGTATTTCACTTGAGATTTCCTTAACAAAGAGACAGTCTAGAAGGAGCCTGCTGTCCAAGTAATTTAAGTTGCTTCTTACAACTATATTGTCCCTGATTGGGATGGTGTTTGTGGTTTTGCTAGGCCTGTTTAGGTTTGAATAGCAGATGTAGATATTGCTGAGACTTCTTAGGGACTTGCTTTGTAAAAGCCAGCACATAAAGCCCTTAGTTTTGTTATTGCAAGTGATGGAGTGCAGCACTGGTATTGTCAGTGTTCTTTTTTTCTCTTTATCTTTTTTTTTTTAAACCACTTTTTTAAAAAAAAAAATCTCAAGAGCTGTTTCCAGTTTTCTTTCTATCTATTAAAAATGTTAAAAGCGGTGGTAATAGCATTAAATTTGTTTACTATATTAGGGTTTTTTAGCTTTTATCTTTAAGCTGTTGCATATTACATGTACCTGAATTTTATGCTGTATTTTTAAATACATTATTTTAATAATGGAAAAAATAAAGGAAAAAAACAGTGTCCAAAATATGTATGAAAAAGGTTGTTCTGCATTCTTGGATGCCTTGAGTCAAAGCTACTGTTTCTTGTTTTCCATCCTCAGATAAAAGATGAGGTCTGTACAGCACTCCTCATCTTCCCCTCACAGGTTATACGTGCTGGGGCTTAGTGTGCCAGGTGAAACAAGCTGGTGCAATGCTGTTCTCCTTCCTCCTACCCATGAGCTGGGGGACTGAAGTGAAGACATTCCTCAATATTTTCTACCTCCTTCTGTAAATGAACTGAAACAGGGAGATAGTGGGAACTGAGAGGGATAGGAAATAGCTGCTGCTGTTCATAGCCTGAGAACAAATTGATTATTCTTCCTGAAGTGAAGAGGGGGTTCCAAAGCGATTTTTGACTCTTAAAGACTGCCCAGATCTCCCTGGTGCTCCCAGGGTTGGTAGCACAGCTGCACGTTGCTCTGTGCCTCAGGCCAGCTGACCTCTAGTCCTGTTTTGGTTTGGTTTTCCTTCTGCTTAGGCAAAATGCCCAGCTTGCCATGATTCCTAGAATATATGCGTATTTTAAAATAATGCTTTAAAGGAACACTGATGTTCTCCAGCATTGCTATCATTTTATATTTTAAGTGATGTTATCATTTAAAAAACACACAACTAGAAACTCTGCAGTTCAGAATACTGTAAAATTATTTCTGTTTTAATCCTATAAATACATCGAGTGGTTCTAGTGACATCATAAACTGTCTGAACATAATCCTAGTAATTCATTGTGATATTACTGGTACCCCTTAAAATATAGTATTTATAGCTTTATATTTGTAACTTCAGTGCACTCTCCTTTAATCCCTGTTGAAGATAATTATGGTTTCTCTCTAACAACTGTAGTCGAGGACATAATTTGTTCTGCTAGAAATCCCATGTGGAATGTCTTCCCATGCTGAACTTCCTCAAAACATTTCTGTTGAAATTTTACACGCACAGTCTACAGGGCAAACAGTACTTAATACAGTTGTAGAAGGTACTGTGATTATCAAAATGAATGAAGTTTTGATGACTTTTCATTAGAAAAATATGTACTTTATACATTGTTTTGTTAACAAGCTTTCAGTAAAATGCAGAGAACCATTTCCAAGGGCAAATTTTGGAGATATCTTCTATGAGTATTTTAACATACAAAAACCTATTAGTAATTTGTTTTCTTTTCAGGAAGTAGGTGTGTCTTTAGTTCAAAAAGGCAATTTTTATAAATCAGTTGATGAGGATTGATTTTTAGCCTGATGTTCCTAACTTATTCTGAGACTTACACCAGCCCATCCATCCATCTTCTGTCAGTCTCTTTAATAACTTTTTAAGCTGTTGGCCAGTTTCGGTCAAAACTGACACCGTGTAGTAGTTGCTAAGATAATTTAAGTTCCTACATGTTTCCTGAAAGAGGTGGATGAGAAGAGGAGGGCGTGTGTGTGTGTGTAAATAATCAGTGAGGAACAGGCAGGCGAAATTAAGCTCTTAATGCATTCCTCTCTCTTACAACCATCCAGTGTATTGTTCCAGCCCCACCACCCAGCACAGCTAGTTTTTCTTGCCTGATGGGAGTATCTTGAAAGACACGCTGGGGAGCTGTTGCTACTGTGTTGAGAGATTTAGTGAACAGGGCAAGAACCCATAGAAAACCATGCTTCAGTTGGTACAGTGCTCATGCATCAATGTTTCTGGGTCCCAAATTAACTGTTTGTTGCAAGTTGTCAGGACAGTTCATTTTAAAAGTTAAAACTTGAAAGGTATTTTTAAGGATAAAGCACACCCAGCTATCCATATTTTTCTTTAGAAAAGAGATTTTCTGGAACTGATTTGTTACCCCTTATATGAGAGCAGTCATTTCTTTGTCAGTGAATAGGAAGAAGCTTCCCATTATGGAGAGATTATTCCACAAGTGATTTCTTTGGCATTTCTTCTGTTTTCTTTAGGACATTTACTAATGAACTGTGACATAATGCATAGGTCTAGATAGATGTATTTACGTGAGGAAAAGAAGCAAAGTTTGAACAAAGACTAAGTTCTTTTTACATGCTTTTAGTGATACTGAGCATCCACGAATTCTCATCTCGCATGGGGTCCAGTCACTCTGTACCTATTTGGAATTCAGCCTTGTCATTTAGGTGACTAAATGTGACTTTCATCACATTTTAATTTGAATTTTAATTACACAGCCTTTAAGATTTTGATCAGCACTAATAAATTATAGCACAGTCATCTTATACGGTATTTAGCTGATTGATTTTTGCATGCTAAAATGTAGTCATTTTGAGGAGCAATAAAAATACTTTCAAGTAGAAGAAAGGTTTCAAAGATAAAGGAATTTGTACCAGATTTGTTCAAGTCAGTGTCAGACCAGAGAGGGAAGACCTAAATCTGAGCCCTTGCAAGGGCAAAGCAGGTGGTTACTATCAAATAGCAATATCAAATCAGGGAAATCAGCCCAATCAAGGCCTTTGAGTGCAGCTTTTGGGAACTGCTGTCTGTTGCCTGGTGGTGGTGCAAGAGGTGAGAGATGAGTATATGGTATTGGGTGACACTTGCTCTCTTAGTGCTCTAGGTTGCAGAAGTGTATTCTGAAAAGCAGATACAGCATTTGTTTGTTCCGAGTTCTTATCCACCTGCATCTGTTCATGGCTTCCTCCTTTATGTTCGTATTTCTTTTCCCTCAGAACAGTACAACATAATATCAGGAGAATTTTTTTTTTAATTTTTTTTTTTGCCTGCTCTGAATGGCCCATTTTTAGATTCAGTTCACCAGTAGCATGGCAGGACTATTGTAACAGGAAGGATTATAACTAAGTCCCTCTCCATCTAAGTGTGTCTGCTCCACAGCTCAGTTGGAAGTCAGCTCTCGCTGTCGGGATAATGTGTACTGTTATGGGTTCGAAACTATGAAACAAAAATAAAGACAGTGGATAAAGTCCTGGCCCCCCTGATGTTAATCACATCACCTCCACGTCCTCAGTGAAGCAACGATTTTCCACTTGTCATGAAGTACTTGCTTCTTAGGAGAGAAATGGAAAGCCAGGGAATTTGCAACACCTTTCACAAGACTTTGTATCCTGAACAGTAAAAAAGTTAAACTGGGCAAGTAGGTTGTGGGATCAACTACCCAGATACCTCTAGTTTCCACTCAGCTTTGCAGAGAGGATCCTGATCTAAATCATGCCCCAAACCCCTGTCTAAATACAAAAGCAGCTACTCCTTCAGGAGTTTCTATTTTTCAGTTCCCTCTCTACTGAGTCTGCAAGTTCTTGCACAACTAAGTGAAATTACTGAGGTGTGCTCAGAATTCCTTGTGCTGGGGAGATGGGTATTTTGGCCTCAAGACTTCTTGGTACACCTTTTAGGTGAACAGGATCTTATTCCTGTATTTTGCGGTATTCATTAGAGGCCTGAATATTTGGCAAGTCAGGATTCATTCAATTAATAATGGCAGTGCTGCCTGCAGCCTGATTCTAGTTGTTGTTTAGAATTCTGAGCTAAAAGGGCACAGGACAGGGTTTTGGGACCCTGTCTGGATTTTCTAGGAAAGTTATATGGGGAACATCACTGAAAACAGAAGAACAATTCTGAAAATTGGCATTAGATCTGCTTTTGGCTCCTGATGGTTCCTCATTGTCCATTGGCAAGGTTTCAAGAAGAAAGGATATGTGCAAGATATTTAATGCCACCTCTTACAGTTTCCTGGGACACAGGAGAACAGGATTCAGCCCTTCTCAAAATAAGGGTAGCCCAAAACTCAGGAGTTCTACTTCCTAGAACAGTGCCTTAATTTCTAGAAAGTTTGGGACATGAGTTTTCCTTTTCCTGAGCAAATGAGAGCTCCTGATGTTTCATCTTGGCTACTTACACTTTCTTTAGATAAAGCAGACAATTTAAGCAAATCTTGAGATGTACGTTAGTTCTTTCTTATCTCCATATCGTGGTTTAACCCCAGCCAGCAACCAAGCACCACACAGCTGCTTACTCACCTGCCCTGTGTTGGGATGGAGGGGGGAGAATCAGAAGAGTAAAAGTGATAAAACATGTGGGTTGAGATAAAGACAGTTTAATAAGTAAAGTAAAAGCCACATGCACGAGCAAAGCAAAACAAGGAAATTATTCACTACTTCCCATCGGCAGGTGGGTGTTCAGCCATCTCCAGGAAAGCAGAGCTCCATCACGTCTAATGGTGGTGTGGTTTAACCGCAGCCAGCAGCCAGGCCCCACGCAGCCATGTGCTCACTCCCTTTCAGCCAGGGGGATGGGGAGGAGAATTGGAAAGGAATGTAAAACTCAAGGGTTGAAATAAGAACAGTTTAATAGGTAAAGCAAAAGCTGCACATGCAAGCAAAGCAAAGCAAGGAATTCATTCACTACCCCACCAGCAGGCAGGTGTTCAGCCATCCCCAGGAGAGCAGGGCTACATCACATGTGACAATTGCTCAGGAAGGCAAATGCCATTGTGCCAGATGTCTTCCCCCAGCTTATATACTCAGCATGATGTCATATGGTATGGAATATCCCTTGGCTAATTTGGGTCACCTGTCCTGGCTGTGCCCCCTCCCAATGTCCCGTGCCCCTCCAGCCCTCTCGCTGGCAGGGCCCAAAACCCAAAAAGTCCTTGACTTAGTATAAACATCATCCAGCAACAAGTATAAACATCCTGTTTTATGTGCTGTCAATATTGTTCTCACACCAAATCCAAAACACAGCGCTGCACCAGCCACTAAGAAGAAAATTAACTCTGTCCCAGCTGAAGCCGGGACACTCCACTGATTGTATTGAGAATTTGAATGGTTGTGGAGGACAAACTAGGTTGCCTTCTAGTACTGTTGTGCCAAACAGTGCACCTAAATGAGACAGAAGCTTATTTCTACCCTGTTTTACTGATATCCTGTCTTCCAAGCCTATTGCTACTCTATTTGACTATTTTTCTGCTTATTATATCCCTTTCTGTGCTTAGATTGTAATTTTTCTGAGGCCAAGATGGATTTTTCTGTTGTTCCTCCATGCAGCAAGTAGCATAACGTCATTCTGTCATGATGTCCTCTGAAGTCAATATGCTGTGCAGCAGAACATACCAGCTTGCTTGGAACCATTTTTTGCATCGTAAACATAGGATTGCATTTCACTTTAGGAGTATAGGAAAGCCTGTACCCTTATGGTGAAACCTTACTATTGCCAAGACTGTGATGTTATTTAGTGGCTAAAACCTCAAAGAAGCTTGAACAGCTGGGAGCTTGCATTCAACTGAAGTGCAATGTCAGTGCCTAATTCTCATAGTCTCCTTAGAAAATCCCATCTCTCATTTCTAGGCCTAGTAATCCAATACCTTTCACGAGAACTAAATGCATATAAATAGAATTTTTCAAATACATGTGCAGTCTTAAGTGTCATCGGGATCAGCTGTGGCCATTTTAGTCTGGCTTTGTTTTTAAACCTAACCTTCAAATATGTGTGTGTGTAAATGCATTTCTGGGTGCATTTTCTCTTGTTTTGTTTTTCCTGAGATTGTGTCATTTTTATATAGCTGAAGAAAGGGTTGTACTGGAAGCAATGCATCTTGGAATGCAAGTGAAACTATTTAGATGCTTTTCTTTAAAGCACAGACTCTTGATCTGTAACCATCCCATATTTAGAAAGAAAGGATATCAAGATACTATAAGCTATATTCTTCTCTTGGTATTCACTTCATGTTAGTAAGCTGCTGTTCTGTAAACTCTTGGAAATAGCCCTGGAACGTACAGGCTACTTCCATCCCAGCAGCAAAAAAGAAAGATTTGTATATATTTGATAACAAAAAGGAAACAAATACTTATATATAGCTTTCTTCCTAAATTTCTATTATTTACTTAATTTATGTTTACTTTTTGGAAAATACTTGGATTATTTATAATAGTTATACAGTAAACTTTTGTGGCCTTTAAAAAGGTATGTGGATTAATGACTTCTCAAAGAATTGTTTTACAAGAGTACTGTGATATTTTTAGAATGACTGCTTAGTTAAAATAGTCACGAAGGGCATGTTATTCACGTAGGCATCTTTTGAACAAAACCTATGTATTTTTTCATTTATGCATTCTGTCTTGATTCAGTAATGTACCTTTGTATACGGACATATAACATTAAGCCTATGAATAGGTCCAGTTGCTCTAAAGTTAGTTGTGTTCCCTAGAATATCATACTGAATTAGCCCTGTAAGGACTGTATTACTGTGACGCAAAATAGATTCAAAGGAATCATTTGGGTTTATATAAAAGGTGAGGAGTGCAGGGGTTTTTTTGGTGGGGATTTTTTTTTTTTAGTTTAAGAGTGGAATATATGTTTTCTTTAGCTGTAAAAGCACAATCAAGGCAACATGATAAGTGAGTCAGTGTTGTAAAAGTAAAACTAATTTTGCCTTCACTCACATGAGCTATAGAAGGAGGAAGCTTTATTGTCCCTGGGAAGGTGATAAGGCAGAGTAATTGTATATTATACTGTCCTGGAACATCTGCCTGAAGACTGTTGGAGCAATTCATCTATCATGGACGATACAGCATGTTTTGTCTTTCTGCTTTAACCCATCCCCACTGCTGGCCTGCACGAAGGTTTTGATAGGGACTGTGCCTGGGCTGGGGCTCACATTAATCAGTCCCCTTGTTCAACACTCCAGCTGACATAATTACAACCTGCGCACAGCAGTTATTCAAGTTGAGTCCTTGTCACTCGTGGTGCGAAACTACACAGCTCAGATCCCGAAGGAGATTGCCTTATCACACAGAACAAGGGCTCACAGGAGTTGAAGAGAATAGAAATGGGAAAATGTCTTCCGGGAGTACTATATATTCCTTTAAAATAAGACATTTGAGAGACTTACAAGGGACAAAGAGAAGCATTGTGCAAGGTCTGAAATGAACAGGTTATTATTTTTAAAAGGATTACACAGGCCATTTTTGTGAAATGGACATGGATTATTAAATAAATTCAGTGGTCTCTCTCTCTTATCATTCAGTGACTCTGCCCTATTAGTTTTCTTCAGAAGTGATAAAATAGTTTTTGACTTGTATAAGCTTTAAGTATCTCTCAGTAGAAATCATCAGAACACAACTAATAAAAGTGCACATATTATACCAGTAAAATTGGAACACACATAAGGGAAGATCTGCAAGGATCAGAGTTAAGGGTGAAGGAAGAAGCATGCAAAAGGGCTTTCAAAGATGAACAAGTTCATTAGTTTCTGCTGTAGCATGATACAGAAATGTGAAAGATGAAGCCAAAGAACAAGTTTCATATTTTACCATTTTTCCCTCTTTTCATGTTAACCCTCTGCGGGGAAAAAAAGACAATTCCGTAACACCATTTATACTAAATGAAAAAGGTTTATTTTTGTGTAATAAGATGAGGTTTGTTTTCAGGTGGGTTTGTGGGTGTGTTTTTTCCTTAAGACAGAACCTTTGTGTACATGATCATGGGATAATTTATTTAGCATTGCTCTATAAAATTCCTCAATATGACAGAATTTCATTGGCATTCAGAAGGCTTTTCCCTGGTGTTTAAATTTTTGTCTTCTTGGGTACTAGATCAGCTTTTTGAAGCAATACCATTCAGGTAGTTCCTATTATTCTTAATCAGTAGCCCTGATTTCTCATCTAAATTAAAATACTGTGTCTGATATTTAGACATTATTGTTTATAGTTGAAAAAATAGTAATAATTTATCTGTTCTGAGTGGTTGCATTTTAAGTGAATACTTTTACAAAACAGCTTATCTGGGACTTTGGATAGAGTGAAGCAGAAGTGCTAGAAGGTATCTTATACATTTTACTCTGCATATATGCACTAGGTTGTGCTTTCGTTCAACAGTATTCCATTTCATTATCTCTTGCTGAAGTACACAGCACATTGAACTTTGTATGTAGGTCTACTGTGAAAATCTAGCTACATGAAAACTGCAATTTCTTACTGAGCAGCAGGGCGTCCTTGTAGGCAAATATACTCTTGCAGGAACCAAAATTAAGTTTTGCTTGCTCCCTACTCTTAAAACCAGTTCTCCTGGGGTGAATGATGACTGTGAAGTAAGCTCAAAGTACAGAGCCAAATGCTGCATTTACTTATATTTGTGCAGACAATGGCATTATGAGGACATAATCTGACGAGAATGATGTTTCTCCGATATATACTTTCAAGGCAGATTTTAGATCGGATAATCAATCATACCTCCAACAAAAGAACCGAATTTGACTTTCAGAACCTAAAATGGTTTTGCAGTATTGACAGCCAGGAAGAATATATTTTAATTTGCAGACTGAACAAATTTCCATGACATCATGGAAACACAATAAATGTCTGACCTCACAATGACATTCTTCAGACTTAAACTGTACTTTTTGTAGAGTTTGAGACCAGAAAAAGCCTTAAGCTCAGCTAGTCTGACCTTCTACATAAAACAAGCTGCATAGTTTTTTTCCAGTTTGCTCTGTTCTGAGCTTCTTGTATTTGACTGAATTTTGTCATCTAGAAAGACTTTCAGGTTTGATCTGAAAGTGCTGAAGAAATTGTGCTTTATTTCTCATTAGAATTGGACTGCAACTTGTTGCCATTGCTTTGGAATTTGTTACAGGTTTTCTCTAAGTGAAGGTGTCCCTTAATCACACATTTATGCACTGTTAAAGTTGCTCATGCCCCAAGCTCAAGTGTAATAAGCCAAACAGAGTGGTTTGGTCCCTGCCCTGTATCCCGTCCTGTCCCCCGTCGTTGTCTCCCCCCCAGCTTATATTTCTATTTGTAATAATTTTGTGGATGTTTGTTTACTTTTTTAAATGTAGGCAGTAATACAGGAAGTAGATATTCTAGAATTAGTTTCTCCAGTGTCACATTACATCTTTACAGTTGCTTGCTACTTCCTTGCTTATACATCTAAAGATGACATGGGACCTTTCTGCTTATAGCATCACACTGGAAGCTCACATTAAACAGCTGGTCACTAATCCCTAAGTCATTTTCAGTGTCACAGTTCTTCACTGTGTTCTTGCATTCTGGAAGTTTCTTGCATGTGTTGTGCAAAGGTGGGAGACCTAATATGTTTTGATTGAACAGGCCTAGCTTGTGCAACTGCTCTGTATGACTGCAGTGTCATCATTATTAATCATGCTACCAATTACAGTGTCATCTGCAAATTTTATTAGCAGGGTTTTTATATGTACTTTCGGCATGCATAACAAAAGTGAATCTTTCAGACAATTAATGCTTATTGCATTGATAAATTGGAACATTTGAAATGAGGAAGAAAATGGCCAGCTCTTTTTGTGTGGGGGGGTGGGGCTGGGATAGGGCAGTGTATTAACATTAAAAAAAACTACTCTGAGCAGCGATCGTACAGACCACTGTGCCCTGGGTATAAATCCAGGCTGCAAAGCAACAGGATCTGCCCTCTAGGGAGCTGTGTTGTCACTAAAATGGCTGAAGGAACTGACACAAAGGCCAGTTGGAAGAAGTATCATCTGCATCTGAGATTGACAGGCAGCCTTTAGGGTCTGTTGCTATCATTTCTGACTCCAGCAACATTAGGAGTCCAGTTTCATCTTACACAGCCTATAGACTCCACACCCTTTCTTAGGCTCCATCTGCACTTTTATATTTGTGAAAATACTTTATGGGTTCCCAAGGATATACAAACAGACTCTACAGAATTGTTTGGTTACTTTATGTGGTCATTAAAAGAAGTACAATAGGGGGAAAAAATGATGTTGAAAGGAAATGTGTGTCTTCAATTAAATTCACCCTAGCTTTTTTTAAAAAATGGATGCTTTCCATGGCCTCATTTCAGCAAGGTATTTGATCATGTACATAAATTTAAGCTTGTGAGTCATTCTTTTGAAGTCAATGGGGCTGCTTGTACTTAAGCTGCACAAGTACGTAAGTACCTTGCTAAATCAGGGCCTATGGTACTTAAAGCCCAGTCTCCATCCTTACACCACTGCAGAGATGCTGTTTCTCAGACCAACTTCTCTTTTATGCCATCTGCTCCAACACGAAAGGAAAGGGGGAGGGAGGAAGCCCATGAACAATGGAGTGATTATTCTCAGTTACCGTGAAATAGATGAACTCCACCTGCTATTTCTGCCACTTAAACCTTGGCTGACACGGTGCAGCAGTGCACTATGCACAGCAGACCTCTGCATCCCTCATGCTGCAGGCATGTGATTCCACAGGGCCCTTGAGCCAGGCTATTACAGAGCCCACTGCCTGCAAGGGAAGTGGAAGCCAGGAGTTCAAGCAAATGTTATGGAGAGTTTTGAGTAGCAAGTCAGTCCTGCGAAAAAGGGGGGGGGGGGGGGGGGGGGGGTGTTTGATTTTTTTTTCTTCTGTAGTCAGTAGAAGGAGTAACTGAGGCTCTCTCCAAAGAGCTACCTGGGCAGACTCAGAAGCTGAGCAGCCCAGCTCTGCACATCTCCAGGGGTAGTGGGGACCACAGCACAGGTAGAGAGCTAAGGCACATCTCCCTGCCTTTCTGTACCCTATCCACCTGCTCCTCCCAAGTCTACTAGTTTGGAAATAATTTGCAGGTTTCTGTCTAAAAATTTCCTCTTTATTTCTTTCTCTTCCTGTAGAAAGCAGGATTAATGGAAGCATTAAAGGCAGGAAGCCATTAGTTCCTTGGAATCAGATTTTTATTTTTTTTCTGTAAAAATCACGTTTTTTTATGTTGTGAACTAAACTTTTTTGTTTGTTTGTTTGAGAAAAATATTCTGACTGAAAATTCATGAGTCTATCTAGATGGTTCACTGGTTTTATACTTTGGTTGTTGTTCACTGTGCAGGGTTGTAACCAGCTTCACAGATTCCTCAGATATAAACAAGACTAGAGTACATCACTTCTTATTTCCCTTCAGAATTTCCAGTTACCCTGAATTTGTCTTTAGAAGCATGAATTTTGGCTATTGTAATCAACTCGTTTCACACGTATTTGTAATGATAAATTGTTTGAAATTGGGAATTTTTATTCCAATGCATTGTAAATGTAATAGTCCAGATTACAATTTCAGCATGCTAGTCTGCTGAATGGAGCAGAGACACAAGTAGTAATTATCAGTCTTCCATCATTTTCAGTGCTGACGCACAAGTTTTTGCTGCTTCCCTACAGGGCTCTGCTACTTTTTAGCAGCCAGCACTGGACATCTGTCACACATACTGTATGTCATAACAAATAGATCATTAAAGAAAAAAATGCAAAGCTAAAAATGTAGAAAAGCAGGAAACATTACGATTATTATCCCTGGGTGTTACTATAATACTGTCAGAATAAGTCCCAAATACATTTTTGTTATTTTCTTTGTGAAACTGACTATATCATAAAATCTCATTAAAACATGTAAATGCAGTGTATTCTTTTATGGGCGACTTCATATTTTCTGAGTGGCAATACATGCAATACATGGTAGTATGTGTAAAATGTGGCAATACATGTGGCCACCAGATTGTCAGGCATGCATTTTTATGACACTGTGGATGTGTGTTTCAGTCAGCTTGGTGTGGTTGGAAAGCATCAGCTGTGGGCAAATGTTCACTGCAGAAACAGCTATAGTGGTAAAGATGATGCTGTCCCCCTGCAGCTCATTGCCACTGTCCACCAGAGGTCTTTAGGAACAGGACAGAGAGATGTTTGCCAGCAGTGACATAGGCAGAACTGAGCTGGCACTGGGTGTGTTGTAGTTGACCTCCTGAGTTCCCATGGAGCTGTATGCTGCTAATTCTGGCAGTAGTATCATAAGTTACTTGATAATTGAGGTCGGACGCAGAGTGCTAGCACTTGTATTCATGTGATTATTCCCCCAGTCATTTAAAACCTAAATAAAAAGTAGGATTTTTGCTTTTAGAGGAAAAGAGCAAGGAAAAAATAACCCAGGTGCTAGTAATAAAGAAGACTGAGAAAATTTACTACATTTCTCATATATCTATATATATAGAGAGAGATATGCACATGCATATGTTACATATGTGTGTTGATGTATAATAATGCTTACTGGTTTATAATGTTAGTTTCAACACATTTCAGAATATATTTTTCTCCATGATATTTTTCTATTTTTTATTATGTCTTGTGCAATACTGTATTGACCTGTAGCACTGAGGAGGTAAGCCAGTGCTTAAATTTTTAAACTTGTGGTCTGAACTGAGTGCTGGTGGTATATGCAGAATGTGTATAGTGTTGTAGCTAGCTTGCATTAACTGGCAATCAGTTTACTTTAAAAACAGAAATGTAGATAAATCTTGAGTATGCTGGGAAGAATTCTTGCTTGGTTGGTTGGTTTGTCTGGTTTTTTGCTTGGTAGAAGTTGGGCAAAGTGACTGTCATTGTGAAGGTTTTGATTGAATAAGCCTGTTTGTATAATGTAATTATCATAGATTGAGGTATTTGTTTCTTTCCTGTCAAGAAAATATTGCCCATTAGGTTGTTTACCATCAGTCTACTGAATGGTAGTTTTCATACTTTTAATTCAAGTAAGAAATAAAGGCAGGCTAGAAGGGTTGCATTTTGGGAAGCAGTAACATTGAAAAAAAAACCAAACATGAAAGGTCCCTGCATTTAAATGAGTGAACAGGAGCTCTTGGCGCTTTGAGGAGTATCCAGAACTCCCAGAACTCCTGGATGGAACTGGATGGAAAATGCTGAGCACAGGGCAAGTCGTGGCATCCATGTATGCGGCACTGGTGTTCTAGTATTCAAAGCTTAAGGCAATATTTACAATTTAAAAGATGTTAGGAAGAATCTAATGATTTCCCAAAGTGATGTGAAAGGAACTAGGTCTCTGTAGCTCACCCACTAGAGGTCCAGATAGCAGAGGGTTCTTCAGCTGAGGAAAACGTGTTGGAAAGGTAACACTGTCTGTTAACTGGATGCAGAAGTATAAGAAATATGACAGTTTGTAAAAGTGAGAGTCATCAAATATGATTTACCTATTATTTCAATGGATTCTCCATTGCTTTCCATCAGATTTCAGCGTGTCTCTGAAAATCATGTTTTAGTACCAGAAAGAGTTAGGGTTTGAGGAAAGAATCACTGGACAAACTTTTTATGAACTACTATCCATGAAGTCAAGCTAAATGTTCCATGACTTTACGTTTCTAAAAATCTATGGCTCTCCTTTTCTAGTGTTAATTACATTATTGCAGTTTTGATTTAAAGACAGTTTTCCCAGTTAGATGGCATTTTCTTTAAAAACACCTGCAAATTTTTGGTGAATAACTGAGGTTAAGAATCTATGATGATACATATTTCTTTCATGAGAAATTTGCTTTCATCATAGCTGCTTTTATTTCTGGAAGAAAGAATCTGTGGACTTTGCTATTTTACAATCAAAATACTGCAATTTCTGTGTACTTCCTGCAGGCTGCATAGTGGGGTATAAACAGCAGAAGACAATCAAAGTGCTCTCCATATGAGTGTGAACTTGATTCATACTGACGAACAGGGGGAAAACAGACATTTTTTCAATCACTCAGCTGTGTGTGGTTTTATCTTGTAAATAGTGACATCCATGGAGCTGCCCTAAGTCCTTTGGGTTGTATGCATTTCTCTGCAGAAAGGGGTTGTTTGTAGCTAATGTCCTATAGAAAACCTTTTGAAAAAGGTTTATTTTGTGCAAATAAGAGCCCTACAAGATGCTAAAATTTTTAAAACTTAGTGTGCTAGATAATTAACATTTTGCCTCATTTGCACCTCTGAAACCTTCCATTTCCATGTCTTGCAGTAAGCATCTTTCTGAAAATGTCAGGCACTGCGTAATGGAAGTGTTCTAATTTCCCTATTAGTAAAACATCTTAATAAAAATAGGTTGCTTCCTGCTATATTTCATTTAGCTGTTGAATACAATGCTAATGTATACTCATGTACAAAACCCTTAGAAAATATAGAAGCCTTCCTATCTTGGACAGGCAAATTTAGAATTAACAGAAGATGTTTTATGAATTTCTCTTACTTCATGATTTTTATCCAAAATGCCACATAAAAGATGAGGACAGCAAATATCTCTGGCATTAGGCAGTCACAGCTCTGCGGTTAGCTGCTGAATTCAGCTGTTTACATGGGCTGCTTAAACCAGAGCTGCTGGCTGGGAGAAGGACGTGGTGTGACCCTCTGCATCCAGCTGCAAGGCTGGGGCTGAGCCCCTCTGTGTGGGGAAGGGATGCCCAAATCCCTGCCCTCTTACAGCTTGTAATGCTGGCTGGTGAGACTAGCTGGCTGGGTAAACCCTGCAAGATGGGAGAGAAGAGATGATGGGGGAATAATGACCACAGACAGCACTCACTGTGGGGACCTTCAGGCTGACGATTCCCCACTTGGCACAAATTTGCTCCAAAGCTCATTGTTCCACCTGTGTTTCCCTGCTGCTGACTTTGAACTCCCACCTCTGCCTCCTGCAAAGTGCACATCTGTGCTCTGCCATCCCAGAACCCCCAACAGTGCTGCTGTTTTCGGTGGGGCAGATGCAGTTTTGCTGAGGAATCTGGTCAGTGGCACACTATAGCTTGCCAATGCAACTGAGAAAATGTCTTCGTAGGGGCAGAGTTATACTGGTTTAGGGGCTAGAGGAACAATATTTTCTGCCTTAGGGAGGAAGACAGTTATGAGAACTTATGCCCCATCCACTAGGAGCGTGTATTTTCCCATTGTTCGGTAGACCAGGCACTCCGTTTCTTGCTCTTAGTACAATACCCAGTTTTTTGGTAACAGAACTGATGTATATAAGGATAGGAGAGACGCAATGGGAGAGGGAAGGCAAAGTAAACAAAGGCAATGGTTTCTCATGCTGCCAAAATGTCTGGGCATTTTACACTACTCCTAACCTTCCACTTTATTCCACTCTCCCAGCAAACCAGATCAATGCTGCTAAGAAGCAGATGAGAGTGTAGAGGGTTGTGGCATGTGGCACTGGGCTTCCTTGCCACTCTATGAATGGTGCCTGTTCAAGCACAGCCACCACTGAAAACTTGAGTAATCTCTTTTGTTCTCACCCTTGGCATAGGGGAGTTTGCTTTAGGCCACATTGTGGTAGAGTGCCCCTGGAGATGTCCATTGGAAGCTGAGTATTATTCACCTACCCAGCTTTTTTTGCTGTGGTATCATGTTCCTATCTAGATAGGTATCGGTATTCTGAGATTTGCTTCTATAGTGACAAAGACATCAAGAGTAACATAAATCTCCTTTGATTACATTGTTTGTGTGAAACATCTCGGCTCAGAGAGTAATGATCAGTGGCATGAAGTCTAGCTGGAGGACAGGGGTCAATATCGGGTCCAGCCCTTTTCAACATCTTCATTAATGATCTGGATTATGGTGCAGAGTGAACCCTCAGCAAGTTTGCATGACACAAAACTGGGAGAGGTGGCTGATACACCAGAGGGCTGTGCTGCCATCCAGAGGGACCTCAACAGGCTGGGGAAATGGACTGACAGGAGCCTCATATAGTTCAACAAGGGGGAAGTGCCAAGTCCTCCACATGGGGCGGAACAACCCCATGCACCACTATATGCTGGGGGCTGAGCAGCTGGAAAGCAGCTTTGCAGAAAAGGACCTGGATTCCTGGTAGAAGTCAAGTTGGGCAAGGACTGCCAACGCCCTTGCAGCAAAGAAAGCTAACTGCATCCTGGGCTGCATTTGGAGGGTTGCTGCCAGTAGGTCAAGGGAGGTGATCTTTCCCCTCGACTCAGCACTAGTGAGTTCACACCTGGAGCACTGTCCAGTTCTGGTCTCCTCAGTACAAGAGAGACACGGACATACTTAAGATGAGTCCAGCAAAGGGGCACTAAGGTGGTCAAGGTGCTGGAGCATCTCTCTTAAATCAGGAGAGGCTGAGAGGACTGGGACTGTTCAGCCTGGAGAAAAGACTTAGGGGGAATTTCATCAATGTGCACAAATATCTGAAGGGAAGGTGTAAAGAAGACAGAGCCAGGCTCTTCTTCAGTGATGCCCAGTGACAGGACAGGAGGCAGTGGGCACAAAGTGAAATACTCTGAACATCAGGAAACATCTTTCCACTGTGACTGAGCACTGGCACAAGTTACTGAAGGAGCTGGAGAGTCTCCATCCTTGAAGATATTCATAAGTGGCAGAAAAACGGTCTGGGGCAACTGGCCCTGGGCGGTCCTGCTTGAGCAGTGGTGTTGTACCGGACAACCTCCAGAGGTGCCTTCCAACCTCAATCCTGTGACTCTGTGACTAAAATACAATTTTATAATTGACAAGTCATTTACAGTTTATGATATTTGAAATTGCAGCAACCTTTATTTTACTGAGAGCAGCAAAAGACAGGTAATTGGTTGGTAGGGATGGCTTCTAATGGCAACATGAAATGTGCAGTTAGAACAGCAGTGTGAATGCATCACTGTGCGATGAACATAGAGACAAAAGCCCTTTTTTATCTTAGCCAAAAGAGGTTTTCCTTTTGTCTTAAGCAGTAGCTGCATTTCTCAGGAGAAACTTGCCATCTGTCTCCCTTACTTCACAGCATTGTCCTTTACAGAAATGTGGCAGCTCTCCTGTATGTGTGCAGTGGAAAGCAGGCCTACACTCCTTCCCAGTATATCAGTCTTTGATGGAGGGAGTCGTACAGGCCTGCTGCATGGGAAGTATTGGCTGAGCTTTTCAGCCCCTCACATTTCCTGTTCGTCTGCAACGTGCCTTAGTAACATCCCCATCTCCTCTTTCACCATATATAGCACTGACAGGACACTGAAAACACTATGCAGGCCCTCCACTTCCCTTTAACAGAATTGTTGTGGGGTTAGTATGAAGTCTCAAAGCTTTCTTCACATCTGATAAGAAGTCTCACTTCAAGACATGAAATAAAACCAAAATTTCTGATGTTTTTCTCTGCGTCAGCATTGAATATAAACCCATAAACTATAGCTTTAGACTAATTAAGTCCCTCTAATTTCCCATCTTGATACTGCAGAGCATGGAAAAATTGCCAGAAATATATACATTTGATTTTTAAAATGGAAGATGGTTCATAAGGATGAAAGCATGCCTACATTAAGAAATTATAATAGAAATGTGACTTAGAAACCTCTGGTTTACCCTTACTGGAACACAGGCTAGCATCCTAAAAGCTGCATTTATTTGTTTGTGGCTGTAATTCAGAGTGGAACTCAAAAACAGAAGGACTTTACTCAAGCAATTTATTTTGGGCTGGGCTCTTAAGTTGCTAAATTTCAGAACAAAGGGAATCTTTATCTCAAAGTTTATGAACTCCTGGAAGTGAATTTTATAACACAAAGCCTGTCAAAGTCTTAACTATCATCACTGTTGCAACACTATATTTTAGTTAGATGTTTATCATGACGTAGCTTTAATGAAAATACAGTGCTGTTTAAAATCACAGACTTTTGTGTTTACTCATAGGAGATGAAATGATCTAAGAACACACACATACATAGAATTTGGGGGAGGGTATGTCAGACATATAGTAACATATTTGTACAGTACTCAGGAGAAGATTCCTAATGAAACAGACATTCAAAGCACACTGAATAATTAAAAAACATTTTCTATGCAGTATACTTTTGTTGAGTCATATTTAAAGGTGTTACTTGGCTTCAAAAGTGCTTGGATTTGCCAGTTGTTACCTTCATGGTTTACTTCATGATTGCAATGCCTGCACTGCAGCCTCATATGAGAGGCAATTTGTAATACCTTGTAATTCTCATATTCCTCATTTCTGATTAAGCCTTTCTGGCCTCATCACATGGGAAAATATATTTTTATAAAACTCTTACAGCTACTATACTATGTTGGTGTGTTTAGTCACAGATTTTTACTGACAACTGAACAAATGAGACTTTAGGATTGCTCCGTTTAAAGTGGTTGGAAGAAATTCACAAATCAAAGAAGATAGAACTGGCCTTTTATGACTTGAACAGGCTGGGTTTTCTTCACAACTCTTACATAGGTTTCCACAGATCCTTTATATATTTCACAGAAATATTTCAAAGTAAAAAAGTTTTATATCTTTCCTTAACATAGTATGAGAGCTGAGCTAAAAGGACACAGATACTTTATTTCAGATTTGTATGCTCTGCTTTAATCTACTGCCTTTTAAAGTATAACCCGTGGTAGAAGGTTACCAGATTGTCTCCTGCTTTCATTGCAGTGTACACTATCTTTTTTTTTTTTTTTTTTTTAAATAAAACACATGTTTCATTTTACATTTATGAGCGTTGTAATTTTTGTAGGGCTGAATCCTGAAAGATGCTGAGGACCAATATTTCCCATATTTTTCAGTGAACAGAAGTGTCTTCTCTGACATTCTCAGGAGTCTGATCATTATACTGGTATATAGCAGATGGACATGACAGAGGGTGAGCTTTGGCAGCACCGTAAGGCAGATATCAGCTTTACTATGACCATCTCCAAGGGAGAGACAAGCATTCCAACAGAACTTCAAGCTGCTACTTCCAGTTTATTTTGGGGATCCTTTTTTTAGGTGCCTGTTACTGTGGTGTTTCTAACAGTGACAGGTAAACAATCAGTTGCTCAAAATACTGCTATTTTCTTATTTGAATAATTGTGAAGAAGTATGTATTTATACAGTTTGCTTGAGTGTTTGCACTTTTCTTCAGTTAAACTGAGTTACTGTTCTTAGCTTGATAATAATGTACAGTACTAAGAATGTCTAAAAAAATGTGTACACAGGCTGTTTTGATTCAAGAATAAATGTAACACCTATTTCTGATTGAAATAAATAAAGAAGCAGTATATTTTATATGGGATTCATCACAGACTGAATAACTAGGACATTCCAATGCAAAATAATTTTGGAATGAGACTGCAAAATTTTAAAGCCTAGAAATTCAAAATCACTGTCATATCATGGATCTGCGGATAAAAGACGTGAAATTTTTTCTAGTCACTTTTTTCAGAAATATCATTAGAAAAAAATATTTGAAATGTATAAAACTAGTATTACACGTGTGCTGACCTTTATGCATGGAAACTCCACTGCTTCCACAAAAGCTGAGTTTAAGATACGAATCAGAATTTGTGTGTATTTTTTAAAAGGTATGAACTTGAAGAACTCAGTTCTGTCTTCTAGGAACATTTCATATGGTGAGATGAGAGTTGATGAAATATCTTACAAAAATCATTCACAGCAACTCCTATGGAATCTAGGAACTGTGCAGGAAAAGTTCGTGAGAGCTCCATTAGGAAAGTTATTGGCATCTGGGCATTTCAGTTTTGCAAAGTTAAAGACTTTTACTTAATTTCTGTCCATCACTGACTACCATCAAGAAAAACAAAAATAATACTTCTGCAAATGTAAAAAATTGTTCATTTTTAAGTGCTTCTGGTTCAGATGTATTGCTCAGTTAAGCTGAAAGAGCTTTGGGAGCCTTCATGCAAAGGACAACATTTATGCAAAACCTAAGAGGATGCAAAAATTGGGCAGATAGTGAAAAATGAGTAATGACTACTCATTTTCTGTTGTAACACTAGGTTTTATTTGAACAACCAGTAGGGAATAAATTCCTATATAACTTATTTCCTTTTTTCATTGCTTTTTAGGTCTAACTGTGCTGAAAATATCCGTAAACATATCTTGCATACAGGAAAGCATGAAGGAGTGAAAATGTATAACTGTCCTAAATGTCACTATGGAACCAATATCCCAGTGGAGTTTCGTAACCACTTGAAAGAACTACACCCAGACATCGAAAATCCTGATCTGGCATACTTGCATGCAGGTAAGGTCATTCTTCCCTTTGCTTACAAATTCTTCTCTATTCTATATGAGCATGCTTAAGGGATTGTGGTAAGAAAGCTAGCTTTTACGTTATCATTTATTCTGAAGAAGAACATGATTTTAAAATGGGCTTAGTTCTCTTCAGGTTTGCACAAGGGATGAAGGTTATTCATTAAGCACTGAAATCCATTCATGTTTCACAAGCAAAGCTTTCAGTTCAATACCTAAACATCAGAAATGTGTGCTATTTAGACGCCTCACTTTGAAATCTAGTTGAACTTTCTTAGGGAAATATTTTTTTAACATTTGTTTTAAATCTCTCTACCCACTCTATTCGCCCATGAACAGAAAACCAAAATTCCTTAGGAAATACAGTGGTAAATTAATGTACCAATTTAAAAATTCTTAGATTTCATTACAAAAAAGCTTGTTTAGGAACAAGATTTTTGTTTGGTTGATTGGTTTTGGTTTTTTATTAGAGATTCTACAAGTCACAGTAGAAGGCAGAATTTTAATGGGAGCATCAAGTTAGAAGAACAGTAAATTCAATGGCAAGAGGTTAGGAGAAAAAATACAAAATTAGGCTGGAGCTTGAATTAAATGTGGTCTTAACTCACATTTAAGGCAGATAACTTAGACATCACTGGGCGGGAAGACAAGTCAGAGCAGTGGGAAAAAAGAACAGATGGCGAGAAGAAAGAGTTGGGGAATCCAGAGGAGTAAGAAGCTATGGGGGCCAAATTCTCCCTAAGATGCAAATTAATCTTCCATTGAAGTACTACTATTAGTACTGCTGTGTCAGATTTGAATTTTCTTTTGTAAGGAATTGATGTAATAATTTTTGAGACCTTCATATCTATAAAAAAACACAACCCAGAGAGCTTTCATTCAGCTCTGTGCAGCACATACACTCAAGTTATTTTAAAACCTCTCAGTCTTCTCAAAATGACCGCTTGCTTTCCTGACTAGAGGCAGTGGATTATTTGTACCATATATTTCTATTTGCCAAGTATTCCACTTCATTTTGGAACCAATCATCATGTCATGTCAGCATATGGTGGATAATATCTGGATGTGCAAACAAAATGCCAGTTGGCGGAATACCAGTTTCAAAATAGGTCAGAAAACTGATCACATTTCACTGTACTTCTCACGGAAGTGAATGAGTATTCAACTCAGAGCTTAAATCCAGACACTGTTGGATTTTTTACTACAATAATCCCACTTAAAATAATATGAAAAATTAAAATGATTTCAGTAGACAGATATACAGACATAACACAGATAGCTGTAGCACTGGTAGAATCACTAATGTTTATCTAAAATTACAAATTCTGTGTAAGTTTTCATGTTCAAGACTATATCTAGGTAAATTAATTGCTCACTGTGGCGTGCTGTGGTTAAAACTATTCAACTTGCTTGGTCTGGGCAACATAGGAAAACTGTCATCAATGCATTGTATGCTAACAATACCTATTTTCTGTACATTCATTCTTGTGTTGTAGAAATGCCCTTGCACTGAACAGGGTACTGTATGTACAAACATATTACTACTCGCAAGAACAGGTTGTCACCTAATTATTGCCAGGCTAGCCTAGAGTTGGTATACAACAAAAGTGTTAAAAGATTGTTTGCATAATCCCATTGCTAAAAGGGTGATACTGTATTTTCCTTTCAGGAAGAAACACTGTTAAAGCAGGATCTGGGCAATAGTTGTGCATTCACATCAGAGTTAAATTAAAGGGGTTTTCATTTCTTGATTTCAATCCATTTCTGACTGCTGGACATCTGAGAGTTAAAGGTTTTAGAGAAGATTTTGAGGAACGACGGGATCACTCTTGTGCCCTCACTAACATTCCTTATCAAAATAAGATTTGTTCTATGTCTGATTCGTGGTTACTGATGACTTATTGGTCATTGGCTGCACCCACAGAGAATCCACAACATGACATAGAACCCTTTAGGCTGATAGGAGTATGAAGGTGTCACACAAGATTGATTTTTTTTAACTTAAACGTATTTGTCTGTCTTTTGTGTTCTAATACTGCTTTGTAATGGGAAAGCCAGCCTCTTCACTTCTCTGAGCAGAATAGAAATAGAGTCTCATCACTGGCAAAGAGAGGGATGCCGACTCAAACCGCTTTGCAGGACCAGTTAGAAACTGCCTCGCCACAGCCCACGAAGAATGGAGCTGTGCGGTACCTTTAGGATGTGGCTGGAAGTAAAAATCAAATCTGTTTCTTGTTTATGAAATTAAGTTTATTGGTTGGATTTATAATTCAAAGTTAATGCTTTAATACTAATTTCTGCTTAACTTTCTTTAGCAACTACTGTACAGCTTTATGGGGTCAGTGACAGTAAAGAGCTTGAAGAAGCTGCCTTTCTAAGGGAGAGGCTGTGAAAGGTGGAAAGCAGAGCAAGTTAGCTTGTACATGAGTAAGGATGATACTGTAATTGATAGGTGATATCACTTTCTGTTCTCCATCTTTGAAATCCTGTATAGTGTGAGGAACTGATATATGGGAATGCCAAAAAAATCCAGGTCTTCAGACTTCCTTTCCTCTTTTTGCTATAGACTGTCATAGAGGGAGATATGTAACTATACAACTATATTCCTTATAAACCTTATGTAGTACCATTATATATTTTAAAACAATAACAATCTAGAGAATGCTTTTTGGTTTAACTTTTAAAATTTTCTGCATTTGAGCAGCAGGCCTTCAATGCACACAAAGCAACAGAGATACATGCATCTGCACATAAAATTACGGATTTACTAGATTATACTTCCAATACCAATTTATGCATTTAACCTCTAATTTTTAAATAAAACATCAAATCTGTTTTTGAAATGGCATTTTGTGTTGTTCTGTAAGAGATATATGCCTGTTTCTTGATATTCTCTGACCCATTTTCTCAAGGTCCATGTTGAAATGGAAATTTTGTTGGAAAAAAAGCCATAAATCCAGTGATTGTTGATTATCCACAATACTAATTTTTTCTAAAAAAAAAGTCATATTTAAGATACCAATTGATTTTATACCTGTTCTAGAACAGAAGTGGGCTTACTAGCAAGCTCAGAAATCATGCAGTTAATATTTTAGTCATGGCAATTCGGTTCCAATGGAAGCTATTCATATTATTCTTGTTATCAATGCACAAATCTGAAAATTTGTCATTACAAATGGGAAATTAATATGAGTAAATTTTCATATCATGTTGATGACTATAATTCTAGTGATTTTTTTTTTAAATGTGATTATTTGATAAAGGAATTTTTTCTGAATTGTTTACTGTGGGTTTGTCTGTATGGCAAGTAGCAAAGTAAGGTGAAAAAATCTTTGGACTGATTCTTGTATGCATTATGTTTCCAAGAGTCTTGGATATGTTTTTCCTTCCATTTGACTGAGCCTAAATACTTTGACAAGTGGGACAAGGGAAGGGCCCGTACCTGTGGTAGAACTTGTAGGGGATCAGTATTCCAGCTGGCTTTCTCAAAGCTTTGTCTGCTTTGGAGCAGCATCACTTGGTAGTGATAATGTTCATCATTTAGAAGTTCTTGTTTTATAAGCATTGTGATACTATTATGATGCATTATGTATATCCAGAGAGCATTAATATCTATGGCTTGATGTCTCCATTATTCCAGTAGCTGCAGAGACCATGGTATCTCACTGTGTGCATAGTAGTCTTCTGTCGATACTAAACTGGCTGTAAGTAAAAAGCCTCTTCAGAGAGAAGAGTAGCAGTTTGCTCATTATTGGTTTTGTGATCATATTGAAAGTTAAGGAATTACATTGGGAGGTTTTTTCTGTATTGTTCTTTCTGTGCTGCACTTTTACAAGTGATCATGATCTGCAAGAATGAATGCTGCTCTAGGAAACCAGAATAACACAGTTTTTCGCTGAGCGACTGATAGTGGGCTTGCTCTCGGTCTGAGTTTCCTCATGTGCAAAAGAGGTGCAATGCTTACATAGTGTGAGTCACAAAGCTTTTGCTTGAAAATGCTTCACAACAGTCAGCTATGAGGTTAGGGAACTGCTTAAGGTACTGAAAGAAGATTTGGAGATGTTTTACTTTAGAATCAGCAGTCATACAAAACCTTTCTTGGAAGTCTTTTCTTTTTAAAATAAAAAAAAAAATCAGGGAAGGCAGATCAATTCGTTGTACTCTGTTTTTTCTTTGAAAGTAATGCTATGCTTGCAAAGCACTCAACTTAAGCCAGTGTGCTCTGAGAGTCTGACACCCTGGGCACTGTGAGCAGGGGTGGAGGATCACTTACTCCTAAAGATCCTGACAACTGAAAGCATGAGCAGCTTCCCCTCGCTGCACAGATGTGTTGTGGGGAATGCTTGGAAGTACAGCTTTGTGTGTCTTTGCATCTGTGAAAATTATAGGTGCCTCTGGGGTTGGGCATCCACTGAACAAAGATCGTGACGATCATGTTTTGGCAGTTGGCTGCCTACATGGTGATTGAACGCTTAGTGCTCATGAAGAGTTACATAATTCATGACCAAAATGATAGATAGGTACTTGATTATAGTGTATGAGTTGTTTCACAGTGAGAAAATATCAGACATGAACTACTCTTAATCTAGCTGAGAAAAGCCTAAGAAAAATCAGTTACTGAAAACGGAGTCAGACAAATTGAAATGAGAAGGTGCAAACACTTAAATATAAGGTCGATTTTGCTCTAGCAACAACTAGCAGAAAAAATTATCCCTGTTCCATTCCTTTGAGCCTTGACAAGACTGGATGTGTTTCTGCAAGATAGGTTTCAGGAGGGCCCAAGGTTGCTGGGTTCACTGCAAAACTAATTAAGTAGTATTTAAGGGTCTTTGATATACCAGAAGCCAGACTATTATCTAATAGTCCTTTCTGCTCTTAAATCTTAAAACCGTGTTAATCTACAGCCTGTCAGTAAAGGTTGTGTTTGTGAATCTAAAGTGCTTAGGTGTTGTGATAGCAAAGGGATAGTTGAGGAGACACGTAAGTCCCCCAAAGTGTTCTTTCTCATAGAGATGACATTCCCATACGTGGCGCTAAATTCTTCCTCTCTTTGAGCCTGGAGTACCTGTGCCTCGGTAGAAATACACTTGCTTAAATAAGTTTCCTTCTAGTATAAAATATGTCAGCGCATTTATTTATTTAAGGTGTTTGAAGAATCCTTATGAATTTCTGCTCTTTTGGTTGGCAGTTCCCTTAGTGGTTTTTTTGGCTCCTGACATCTGCAATCGATGAAAAGACAGTACTATTAATCATCTGTTCATTAAGCCAGGCCCACATCCTGCTCTTTTCTTTTTTAGATTAGGGGAACAGAGTTAGGGGATGGTTTAGTTCCTTCCAGAGAGCAGTGAAAATGAGAAAAGTTTACTGCAGTGTCTCTTTTATGCATGATTGAAAATTATTTTTCCAAACTTTTTAAAGTGCACTTTTCAAAAGGCTGTGATCTACAGGTTTCTCTGGCAAAAGCTAAAGAAACTGAAAAACAAGGCTGGACTAGCAACCCACAACATGATTACATCATCAACAGGGGACACAATTGTGATGCTATCGGTTGTAACAGTTGCAATATTCATGAATGGAATTCTGAAAGTTCAAATAGTTAATACCAAATAAAATTGTGATCTTTATCCCACTTGACAGCTACATTTATCAATTTATTAAGAGAAAAAATTGATTGCTAAAAGTTATGGTGTGATCTATTATGTGATTTTTATCAAGGTATAACTGTATTACCAAGTGGAAACTGCAGACTTATTCAGAATGTGAATTGGACACACATAACCTGATAATACAGCAATTATAAGAGTATCCTACTGCTTTTCTACTTTTAAATATTTCTTTTTTTTTCCTCTTGTCCTTTCTTTTGCTTTTTCTCTTTAATAGAAAATATAAAGTTGAAAAAAATAGGAAAAATAAATTAATAAAAACCTGTTTATTCTTATACTCTCTCAGTTCTCCAGAAATATAAAATTATTGAATGCAATTTATCAATGAAATAATGGAAGTACAAGTCAGTTGAGTACCTATGCAAACTTGTTTCATACCTTAAGTAAAGCCTCCAAAGAATGGGTGCATAGTTTTGTTTGCAAGCATATTGAACTTTGTTCTTGGAATTGTTATGTTCTTAATCTTTATCACTGTTTAAATAAAATACTTTACATGTTGCAATTTGTAACAATATTGAAAAATTGTCATTGCTAGATATAAGCAAATCAGATAGAAGCTTTTACAGTATCAGAATATTGCTTGGGTTTCTAGTCAGATAAAACATTATTTTTGATGGCTGGTATACTTATAAAAAAAAAAAAAAAAGGCAGCAGCAGCTCTGCTTCAAACAGGTTTGCTCTTGTCATAGCTATTAGTGCCAGTCTTTCAATAGCATGTCATGTAGATTGGCAGACACTCCCTTTCCTCTTTTGTGAAGAATAATAATTTTAGTGTGTGCTTGAAATAAAAACCTAGTATAAATGATTTTCTGTTTGTAAAGGAGAAAGCTAGATTTTTATAACCTATGTAGATTATGTATTATTGTGTTTCAGGAAAAAATAATCTACATTTTAAGAATACCTAAAGCCTAAGTAATTTGATTATTTTTATAAATGTTTACTATTAGAAGGGTTTGTATGACTAGAGAACTTCCATAACCAGTGTCTTTATCTGGGTGGTCATCACAGTAGAATAGGTTCTTTCCAGGTAGCAAGTGAAGTAGAAAGGAAAGGGAATTAAAAAAAAAAAAAAAAAAAGAGAGAGAGAGAGAGAAAAAAAGAAAGAAAGAAAGAAAATTAAGGTCATGAAAGTATTTTATTCTTTTTTTCTAGTATGTAGCTTTTGCTGCTGCTGTTGAAGAGCTTAGGGACTTCTTTCATAGTCCCTTAGTTGCTTTCCCTGAACAGTCAGCGTATACTGCTTCTGAATGACATGAAAGAAGGTGTTGAAATATTTTGATGCAAATATTACTTCATCTAACATGCAAACCCCACCACTATTAATATTAGTTATAATCTATAAGCTGATGATATCCTCAGATAAGACTGAAATACATGAATTTCACTAAGGAAAAAAAAAAACATTCAGAATATCATTTTAAAGGAAAAGGAAAATATTGCCTAGACCAAAGTCTGCAGCATCCCTCTGTTCAGTAGGGGTATAATATCTGTCATGTTGTGTCCCATTTTTCCATCAGATAGCTGACAATAAGGTGCAGGGCCATCACACAAGTGGTTTTCATGTTGTGTGTATAGCACCAATGGTATTTGTAGTCACGGTCCTGCATTCTCCTTAATGCCTTTCTACCCACAGCCCACTGCTCTGAGGATTTCCTTTCTGAAGAGCTACCCAAGCTTGTCACAGGGCTACTAATTCTTTATGGGGTGAGCTTTAACTCCTGAGCAACTTGGATCTCTTTGCTTGTGTTAGGGTGTTGGCATGCATCTGCTTTCCTGTCATTCCTCCCTGTGGCATCCTGGTTTCCAAGACAGGGAACCATTTGGCCACACTGGCCAATACAGAAGCCCTCATAATTTTTGAAATTTTCTGTTGAGCCTGAATGCCCACCTTGCATCTGCCCTCAAAACACTCTCAGGCGGGCATATGCTTTGCAAATTTCTTGCACTGTGCTGGTAGCCACATGCCAGATCCCTGCTGGTGTTCACAAAGACCGTTGCCTCTGCAAGGATGTCAGGTTCACTGATGAAAAGAAGGTAATCTTAGTCCAAGCTATTATTTCATTACACTAATAGATAAAATATCCTTCATGAAGAACAAGACATATTATTGCCTATTTGGTGCTAAAAATAGGATATCCTAACATAAAACTTTTAAAGCAAGGCTGAAATATTAAAGTACAGAAGTAGAAGAAAGCGCTTAAGGCACGACAGCCATCTAGAAAGACAAAAATATGTAATTCTGCTAGAAAATACATATATGCATAATAGTATATGGTAAATGTAAATAATAAAAGGAAATATTAGTATTCAGATATCAATGTATTGAAATTCTGAGAGAAACACCAAAAAATGGGATATCAGAGTAATCAAAAAAACTTTTCAAATGAACCAAAAAAAGAAATTAACCTTACAGAAGTAATAAAAAATAAAGGTATATAGTGCATGGGAGTAATTCAGGATATTTTAATGTGGAGATTGTCGTATACTCTGAATGTTTAAATTGCTTTCCTGTTAGGAGAAGCTCTTTTAAGAGTAGACCTCTTAGTGTATCATCTAGGGAAGTTATGTTGAAGTCTTAAGAAATATAAAGCTCTTAATTTATTTTTTTATTATTAATGTAAAGGGTAAGATGCAACTTGAAGAAGAATATGAAAATATTGATTATAATGTGTTGTGAATTTTTAACATATATAACATGAAGCATAAATATTTTGTATTTTATATGTGTTGTATAAGATGTTTATATTATATAAACATTTGAAATATACATTGTTGATATATAAATAATTTTCTGTAACTTTTATTTCTATAAAATTATAAAAAGTGAATATTTGTAAATAAACACAAATAGTAAATGTCACAGTGGTAGTATCCCAGTTATGAACAAATTATTTAATTAGTTGGAGATTTGAAATAACAGGACTTTCAAGCCCTGGGGGCGCTGTATTTCATTGTAACCACATAGTAGAGTGTATCTTGCCTACAAAATGCCACCACCTCTTGGCCTCTTTCTCTGTGGCTGTATATTATTTAGAGGACACTTTAGATTTTCTCTTCCTGTGAGATACTACCAACATCTCAACAATGTGCACTGAAAGAGTGTACTCTTGACAAATAACTTAAAATGATTAACATCTGTAAATCTGCTTTGATTTGCTTGCAAGTCATTGTCTGAATTTTCTTTCTTTTTTTTTTTTTTTAATGTACACAAAAGAGTTATTTGCTTGTTACACAGAATTTGGTTACTACACAGAATGACGTAAATATTAGCAAATAATTCCAGAATCAGAAACGTGGTGAAACAAATGTGGATGATGTTAGATATGGAAGGATTAAATGAAGTGTTAGTTGAGTGCTCAGTGCTTTACTAGTTTGGGTCATGAGTGAGGAGAAAAGCCCTCAGCAATAATTGCTACAATCAATCACAAATCATTGGTATTCCATGCTGATTTTAAAACTTTTTGGGGGGCTTTCTTTTTGTTTGCTTTCATTGATCCAATGTATGCTGCACTGACTTTCCATTAATTTCTTGATGTGGCATCGTGGATCTTGACCTTTTGTAAGTAGGGTGCCATGTCTATCTGATACGCGTGTTCTTTTGTACTTCTAATTTCCATTTTACTTCCAATAGTTCTTCATAATTTTTCCCATCTTTTCATTTACTAGATCTTTGGTACCTTTCAAATGCTAAATGCTGTCCCATATATCCTTAGTAACCATGCTGGATTTTTCTGTCCTTTTTAATATTTAGGTTTTATTGGATGAATGTAGATTGCACCTTCTCTAACTGTACCTTAAATAATTGCCACTTAAGGGAATTAAGAAGTACAAGGGAAGGAAAATGCTGACCCATAGACTAAGCAGAAGGAAAAAACGTTCCCACTGGGTCCAATTTCCTAAGAAGGACCATCAGGATAGTGACTAGGACCTGAAATTATGGGCTGAATGACCTCTAAAAAATTATCAGTTCAAAGAGGAGCTTGTCTATAACTGTTTGCACTAAATGAAATGAAGATAGGTAGAAGTCTCACAGAAGAAAGATTGCTTCACTTTCTTGTGAACATATAAGAGTGTAATATGAAACTGTATCTCATATAAATACATCACATGCCAACTGTCTGTATTTCTTGTATCATGTCAAAAAAACATGGAGGCAGATACCATATCTCTCAGCTCCCAGCAGGCCAGTTAGTGGGGAACCCCTTTTTCTAAATGGGAAGATGGAAAGTACATCTTCTGAATTTAAGATATTTTATGCAGGTCTTGCATTTGCTGGAAAGAGTGCATGCTCATCACTATCTAATGTCAAAGAAATGTTTTGTACTAAAGAAACCACTGCAGATTTAATACAGATGTTTTCATTCTCTCAGTCATTACAGTATGATTTTCGTGTAATATTCTCTGACAGTAAAAAGGGACCTTAAAGTGAGTTCCATTTTCATATAAATTGCATAGGAACCTGAGCATTAATGAGTACTTCAGGCTTCAGATAATGCAGATCACTGGTTCAGCCTCCACATGACTGGATGAAAGGCACTGCTGGTTTAAATGAGTGCACTACCAGTGGCTTGGCTGTGGGAAGTACAAGAGACATCCGACATCCAGAGGCAAAATTGCTGGACAGGTTTCTGCAGTGTAGTTAAGGAGAGCCTCTCAGATATTTGGAGGAGAAGATCAATTCCTGTTTGTCACAATCCCTGCTTAAACAACATTTAGGAAACTTTGATTATTGTTGCTGGAAGAGTTTTTCACTAGTGGCTGTTGTATTATAGCTAAAGGAAAGAGTTGGTTGCTATATAGTGTTTGGAAAGATAATGTCTCATGTACGTACAAAAAGGCATTAAGATAACTACCATATTACATACTAAGCTATGTCTCTACCTCTTTTATACCTTTTTAAAATGGTGGTACTTATTCAAACCCTAGGAAGTAGTAGCAGATAACAGTTCTCAGAACAGACTTTATATAAGATTTAAAAGAACTGATCTGCTGTGAAGTAATAGTATGTAGAGGAAACAAAATGAAAGCATCTTTTGATAGCAAGGAAAAAAAAAGATAAATCCCTGATTATCTAGTTATCTCAAGAGACACTGACAGTTTTTAGGCAAACATTTTCAATTTAACATCAATTTTAGATTTGGCATATATATCTGAAATTCAAAACTAGATTTGAAGAATTTGAAGTTGGGGTTTATTAAACAACCAATTGCACACTAAGAAAAATAGTGTCAGTAGTTTTTAGAATGTATGGTCAAAGTGAAATTAAAAAGGAGGAGCCATTGAGAAACATCTAGAATCTTCACATATTAGTGCCTGCCATCACCACACAAAATGCCTGTGGGATAAAGCTACTTCAAGTCAACTACATTTAGCCTCTTCTGCTAAGTATTTATCTATAAATCCTTACGTTTCAATAGTATTCAGTATTATATTATTTGTTGTTGACCCTTTCTTTTGTAATACACGTTCCTCTGAGCAAATTCAACCACTGTCAAAATTGTCAGTAAGACTTGCTGAGCTGCTTGTGCTTCTTTCTACCTGCTCCAGCAAAAATCCTGAAATACAAAGTCAGAAATTTATCAGTGTCTGAAAATCATGAAATCTCAGTTATCTATACTTCAGTACAGCCTTACTTGTATTATAGACCAGGAGGGTTAAGACAGCAGGGGAACGCAATCCTCTCTTCTCTGTTGCAATTGTGTGGGGTTGTTCGTCACGTATGCTGTTTCCTTCAAACTTTTGAGCCATGGAAGTGAGCAACTGAATAAATGTATTTCTCAAAATGTCTTGAGATACAATTTCTAAACAAAATTATAGAAGCCTAGATTTGTAAGGTTATCCAAAAATGGAGTATTTTTGTTAAATAAAGCTATTTCCACAACTGGTGGCTGATGTGCAACAAAAAATTTTCCAAGAGAAAAATCAGAGAGAGGCACCAATTGCAGAAAGATTTGATCATGTTGTACTAGCTGAGTACTCAGTTACACAAAGAGTAAATGGTTATAAGTCGTTATAACCAGTATAACGTTCCTGAGGATCTTGGGAAAGCAGAGAGAACTAGTGATACTTTGATGGAAAGAATAGGACTCCTCATTCTGAAAATACTTAGCTTTGTTGTCATCTTCTCACCAAAAATTAAGAAAATTATTAAGCAGGGGGGGATGCTTTTCCGTAAGGTAACTTAGATTCAAACGTGAAGCAGATTTCAATAGGTGGCTGTGCAGGTGCACAAGTGGCTCACAACGAAAAGATCATCCACTTTGCAATGTCAGTGCCTGTTTTCTGTGGTGAGTCTGCTGTGCAGCGTGTGGAAGTAATGCTGTAACCTGACGTCCCCATTGAGATATGGGACACCTCTAAGCATGTTCAAAGTTTTTCAGTTTTATTTTTATCAGCATGTAGGCTTCGTCTTTGCTTAAACTCGCAGCCTGTTTTTTCTTTCTTTCTTTGATTAACTAGGATTTTCAAAATAAATGCAGATCCTTTTATGTTAGCATTAATAGGTAACCTGAGCTGATTACAGTTATTTTTGCCAATATTTCTTAAAGAAAATCATTGTAGAATTTGCAATCTGATTTCTCCTGATGCTAATTGGCAAAAATAGGTCTCTTGGCTAATGTAGAAGTGCAAATGTTATAGAAAGAAATGGCAAATGTAAAATTATACTTCAGTTTAAGATTTAAATTTTATATTGATAAAGCTTTTACTGCATTTGAATTTAGCTTTCATTAACATAACATAACATAGCATTGCATTATATTTCTCAAAGCAGTTCACTGTTTCTTCAAATACTGCTCTGTACCAGCTACTGAATTCACCTGGCCTATACATTTAAATATTGGTGGAACATCAATATCTGTAGTTTTTGTTAGGTTTTACTAATTTACATCAGTATTTCAGGTACTATGTCTTATTTCTAGGAGGTGGTAATTGTTGCCCATACACCAGTTCTCCACCTGCATGAAAATAGATTTTGGAATCACACATAAGATAATTTCTAATAGACTTTGGCCATATAGGATGAATGGAGCCAAATTATTGTCCTCATTTTTTAAGAATTTCTGAATATGAATAGATCCATATCAGCACTTACCAGTGTTGTTCAAGGATTTACTACAAGATTCTATATTTGAAGAATTCTTAGAACATGTGTCCTAAGCTTTTAAGATACTGTGATAGTTTTTAAGAAGTCTGAGGCATTTTCAAAAGGCCATTTTATCTGACTAACTCATATTTTAATAAAAAATTTCACACGAATTACACATAAATAAACATAATTTCTAACTCTCTGTAAACCAGTAATATGTTATGTAGAAGACATTGCAGTGTTCAGAACAGGGAGAAACAGAAACAACCCATGTTATCAGTCTATATGTTGTTATGTTGAAATGCTGTACCCTGCTACAGTATGTATAGTACACAGCAAGATGTTTTCCAATAATTAAAGGCCTTAGGCTTCTAAGATGCTTAGATCTAAACATGGTTATTTTTACAGTTATACGAAGTAGGAGATAACTTAGATGGCATATTTTCACTTTCCAGTAAACTTTTAATTTTTTGCTTATACTGTTTAGAAATGGAGTTTTAAGTGTATTAGAACTGTTATGAATGTCTTTCATAAAAGTGAGGACTGTGAGCTTCTAAATGATATCGAGAGAGAGGAGGATTTGTCTAATTAGTTAAGTTTTTAATTTTACAACTGGAATAGATATGTCATGAATTTTAAAACTGAATTTATTTCATCTGTGTCATTCTAGCACTCTTATTTTGCCATAGAAATGTTGTATTTTACAAAATATTGTTTCACACATTTCTAAAATATCTGTGATAAATTTATTGTTCTGTAATATCAGGATTTGGTTTAGTTTTTATCATATAGAACCAAAATTTCATTGCCAATTTTTGTATTTAAAGGCTTGTTAATCTGCATTGATTTCTTAGTTTGGTATGGATTCTGAGCTGAAAAATACAGTACATCACCGACTGTTCTATCACCTGACAGCAACTGATAAAGCATCCGTGCAGAAAGTGTCAGAAAAGGTTAATATTTATTGATTTTATGGCGCTACAACCAATGTAGTTTTGCCATCAAAGATGTATGGCCACCAGCAATGGAATCTGTAAAACTGCAGGTTGGATGCTAGTTTTTATTATAACCTATGCCAGTATTCTGGCCTTAAAAAATGACAGATATTTAATTTAAGACAAAAGGCTTTGAATTTGCAGCTACTGTATTCCTACATCGGGAATTTAGTATTCTAAAATGAAACCCAAGCGCAGCGCTTTAAAGCTTAAGGGGGGGAAAAACACGCAACCTTGCATTGCAAATGACAATCACATTTAGCCTTTTCATCCACTTAACTATGTGCTATTGATCTGTAGAAGGTGCCCAAGCAAGTGATAGCTGAAATTATGAGCAATAAAGGGCTTGCTTCTTCAAACAAAAAAGTATATAATTAGTAGGAGTGGAGGAGGGGGCAGAGCCTGTGTTTGGTTTTAAAGGCGTTTAAACAAGATGGACTGAGTGCAACAGCAGTGTTTAAGTGTACACAAGGAGAAATCTGGTTGCCTTGAAGCATAAATCCGTGGTCTGGTTGCAGCTTGTATGTAAAAATTAGGTGTGCACTCCAGCCTTTACATTTATCTCCATCAGGGTTTGCCTGACAGAAAGACAATCTGTTGGTTTGCCTACATCAGCTAGGGAGAGGAAAATCTTGTGAAGCTTTGGTTCTTCTAAATGCGTCCATAGTTTGCATTTTTATTCTATTTTTCATTTAGCTGACTCTTGATATCAACTTTTTCATAACTGATAGTTCTGTTGATATTTCCGGAAGGTTTTCAAGAAGATGGAAGAATACTTGCTGAAGTGCTGAAAATTAAGCTACTAAAATACGTATAGACATGCATAGACCTTATAAAAGCAGGTTTGTAAGGAATAGTAGCAGGATCTGTCCCCAGATTTTAAGAATCCCTAGGCCCCAGATTTTAAGAATCTCTGTTTAATGAATATTTATTGCAGAATTACTATTTTTATGGTACAGTTTTGCATGCAAATTTTTCTCCCCTACTTTCTTTAAGGTTCAGCATCAGGGACAGCAGTAACAATGGGTTTGAACAAAACCTAACGGTAATTCAGCAGTAAGAAACTCTTATTCTAACCTGACCAGTAGAATGAATTGCATGGCATACAGTAAACATGCTTTAGATCGCCTCTTCTGTGTACCACATTTTTCTGTTGAGCTTTATACCACCAGTTTGTCTGGGCTCTTTTTTCCCCAGACAGCTTACCCGTTTTATTGTGCTCATTTAGAGGAAAGAAAAACTGTTTGTCTCCTTGAAAGGCAAGAGAACAGTGAGTGGAAAACTACTTTTATAGCTCAAATACCATTATAATATATGGCAACTAAAATTCTAAAATTGAAAGAGAAGATACAAGAGAAAATCTTAAATCATTTTTTTAAAGCCACTGACAATTTGAAATATTCCCATGAAGATTCCTATTTCTTGCCTTCCTTCCTTGAGCTTAGTAAAATGTGATTTTTAAAATGATTGTTACAATAACTTGTTTAATTTCAATAACTCAAATAAGATCCATTCCTTATATAACTCCACCTTTTTTATTTTAATGACTGTGTCATTAATCTAACATTTTCCATTTTTATTGTGCTTCTTTTCTCCCCCCTTCTGATCACTTTAAATTATGACTATGAAATGGCATGCGTTCAGCAGCAGCATGCTCTGGCTACATTTTTACATCCCTTTTACCCCTTTATTCTTACGTTTTTAACTTGTGGTACAGCCAGGTGCCAACAACATTGTGGCTGTATGGTGTCCATAAGTGACTTCCAGGCTACAGCTTTGCATGGCAGCTTAGTGACAGGTTTTTCAAACACTTTGTTTCATTTTTTTTATATTAAATATCACTGCTATAAGCTATTTGCTATACTTTATAACACCTTCACCCCAAAATTAGTTATTACCTTAGGTAATGGTTGATATGTTCTGTTGTTAGCTGATTTTAACGAAAGATTTTGTGGAATTATTACTTAATTCATAATGTCATTTTTCCATAGTACCCAGCAGTACTCAACTGAAGCCATGTATTTATTTTAGATTGTGTACCCATGAGGAGACTGCATTGCTTGAATCATTATCATTCATTGAGTACATAAAATTTATTTGTGTGGTCAAAGTTCATAATAAATTTGATCTAAAACTAAGGGATAAGGAAGAAAAGAGGTATTTTGAGACCACAGCTCACTGAATGGTTACACATGCTAATGTGCCCTCCTTGTGCCTATGTGAAATGACAAGGAAAATTAGGAGCTCAGAAATTTCTTAGAATTCGAATTATACTTGTACTCCCCAGGCTTTTTGATCGATCTTCAGATACAGGATATGAAGTGGTCCATCAGGTTAGGGTTGGGGTTAGGATTCAGTACTGCCCTAAACACCTGCGCACATGCGCTGTGTGTGTTACCGGTAGTGCAGCAGAATTGCAGTGTGTCTACAACTTCCAAGATAAAGCAGAGGGCAAAAGGTAGTATCTTGTTTATATTTCATTAAGAAAAAGCCAACATGAGCCAGAAATTATTACGTCATATTTCAGATCTGAGTCAGGGTATTAAAACAAACCAAATGTTACTGAAATCACTGTACCTCTGTTTACAGAAAACATGAAGTAGCAAAGTATTCCCTCAAGAACCAGTGGTGTAGCTCTACTTTGAGCATGAAAATGCATTGGTGATCATTACTGTTAGTGTTACAGTGTCATTACCATTTGTGGATAGAGTTTAGGGCAAGTCTGACTGCAGGCGCCTGTGTGTCAGCTCTTCCTGCCCTTGGTAAAAATCAGCTCCATTTGGGAACACATTTCATTGCACTAGTGGAGGCTGAATCCAGCCTGTTAGATTCGGAGTGTGTGAACTTCAAAGCAGCAGTGCTGAGGGGCTAGCCTGGACTAATCATCCCCAAAGAAGCCAGGAACAGTATTGCATTCGTGTAGCTACGTGGCTTCTGCGTGGGACTGCTGGGTTTGCCTCTGGCCAAGCTGTTGTGTGGCAGGGAATGAAGGGTCTGGCGGTCTCTGCGCTTCAAAGCAAGGCTGTTCTGTTGGAAGTGATTTGCTGAAACCTCCAGAGTTTTATTTACCTATTAGATCGGGGGGGGGCGGGGGGGGGGGGGGAGGGGGCGGGGGCGGGTGGAAATACCTCCTCTGGAATGCTGAGACTGTAAGAGGTGTTTGTGCTGATACAGAGTGGAAGATGGGCAGGAGTCTTTCCAAGCCACCCAGTCCTGCTCACAGCCTACATATACTCTGTGTCTCATATGCAGAGATGCACAGAGTTCTCAAATGGGACATGAGGATGCCTTACCGTTTGGTAAATATTGCATCTGCCCTCACAGATCTGTAGGATATGCCCCAGCATTTAATTCTTAACAGTTCTTGGTTATTATTTTCTGTAGTTAATCAAGTACATTTCTATTTATTCACTGTCTTCCTTGAGTGTTTCTTGCTATAATACTTCATGAAATAATTTATTCAGGCTTGATGCTTCTTGCTAAAGTTATAAATTTGATTGCATTACTATATTGACTGGAATGTTACAGAGCAGTTAGCTTTTATTGTGTTTGTAGTGTAAAATAGGTGATTTTATTGTTCATTTTTATATCTCAGATTTCATCTTTTATTAGAATTTTGAACTATATCATCTTCAGAGTAAGATTTATCCATAGTGCTAAGTACGCATTTTAAAATTCTGATTAATTGACCTATAATTCATCTTAAAAGTTAGATTTTGGGTTTTGATACAATCAGGAATGAAGAGTAATAAGTAAGAAAAATTTCAGTTGCAGTAGCTTTTTCCTCAACAGACACTCATAAGAGTTGCAATATCCACCCCACCCCTTCCGTTTGCTTAACGAAGGAAAGAGCAGCAATAACTATCTAGTGTGTTATGTCAAGACTGTCCCATCTCTCTTACATTGCTCTTGGGTCTGTGTATTGCAGTCAGAAGTGGAAAGCTCCCACTCCTGTGTGGATGTGTGTAGTCTAATCAAAATGTTGTAATTTTACTCTGCAGTAATCTTGTGATATTACATGTAATTGAAACTAAGATATTAGACATTTAAGCCCAAAGAAAGATCTGTCAGGCGATATATTTTTAAATATCAATTTCTGTGGACAACGTACTCATGCATTTTGTTTTTTCAGCAGCAGCAGCTTTTGCGTATTATTTCAATTCACTATGTGGTACTTAAGAATATTTCCTTCAATTTATATCTAACTCACTGTTAAAGAGACCTCACCGCTGTTAAGATGGGGGTTGTGGATGAGCCAGGTGATGTGTTCTGGTTCCCCTTGTGTCATCATCTTTACTTTTCTAAGCAGTGCAGTGCAGTCAAGGCAGTAGTGTTATGGGTAACTTATAAATTATTGACTAGTCAGGCTAATAATGCAAACAATAAATATTTAAGCATCACTGGCAATTTGGGAATTTTGACCCATACAACTAGGATTTATTTTTGCTGCTGATGAGCAATTGGGATCAGTGTTCTGAGGTTTAAATTGTAATTTATGTTCCTAAAATGGAAGCAAGATTACTGATAAAAGTGTGCTTTATTCCTTTTTGAGTATCATTTGGGACAGAGAAAAGATTGGTACAGATGCTAAAGGGCTGGTTATATTTTTCAAAGAATGCAGTTATTAATTAATGCAATTCATAAACTAATCTACAGATAAATGAATTATTTGAAATTTCATTGTGAAGTTAAAAAAAAATAGGAATAGCTACAATTTTGAGGAAAATTCTCTGTATCTTTGATACCAAACTGAGAGAGCAACTCCCTATCTTGAGTGGAAAATAAAAATTAACTTCTTGACTTTTCAAAATTAATTTACTTTGTGTGTGTGTGTGTGTATTCCCATATTTGTTAACAAAATCCTGGAAGGAATCAGGAAGTAAGATTATTCTGATAGTAAGAGTCTCAAAATAAATGGTTGGACTTCCGGTGGAGAAAAGTAGTAGACAGTGGAACTTCTGAAATTGTCGTGAGGATTTTCACTTTACTAATCCTCCCTTTTATGGTTTTTTTTAGTGTATTTCAGGAGGAGAGAAGTGATATTATACAGCTTAGAAACAATCCATATAATATCAGATCTCAGTCCGTAGCAAAAGAGAGAGAAAATGAAGTACAGAGAAACTGAAGTCCACTTCTGCAGGCATGTTACATACCTAACTACCTTTGCAATGTCCAGCCTCCTGCTGAAATTGTATTGAACCCTCAGTTCAGACATGTGTGTGTGTATGGGGCCTCTCTCAGGCTTAGAAAAGGGAGTTTGTGGAAGCCCCAGCAATCAAATTCCCAGCCTCCCAGAAGGCTAGTCTTCCTCTAATACAGGACATCTTCTTCAAAATTAAAAATGCACCTATTTCACTGTGAAGAAGACATAAATTAATAGTGATGTGCACTGCTTTTATTAATGCGGCGAAAGGAAATGGAAATGCTGGACAGGGCTCCATTTCAAAAAGTAGCAGCTACAGGCATTAGGAGTAAAGTGGGGGAACGTGTACAGGAATGTGCTCTCCTATTTCAGAGAGAAGAAACGCAGTGTTTCTCTTACTGCTGGCACAACTTGCTGCTGATAACGTTATTCCCTAAGAAAGTCTCTTCTGTAATTCCAGCAGCAGAGCTGGTCAGCAACAGAGCCCAATCTAAAATTCTGTTCTGCCTAACTGTGCTATTTCATACCTAGATTTACTAGTCAAGGCTATTAGTCTCAAATGGTATTTTTTGCAGTAATGGCCGCTGGTAAATACTGTGACCTTCATTTGAATGAGAAATATATGCACACTGATATGGCTTCTGGTAAAAGTTCTGAATGTATGCATGATGTAAAGATGTACAGGTGTAGTTCACAGTAGCCACCTCTGTTTCCTTGTGCTCTGTAGACCACTGTGCAACCACGTTCTTCACCTTGAGCAGGGAACAGAGTGAAGCTTTATGTAACTTCTGCCACGACAACCTCTGTACCATAGAACAGCAGACTGCACAAACGAGAGAGCTTGGGTGGGGTTTCCCTCGTCTGAAATTGTTCAGAAGTAGATGGGGCAAATGTAAAATCTGAGTACCTCCTAAAACTGGGCCATGTGTTGTCAGGGGTTGGGTGAGAGGAAGGACACAGAGTATTCCAGCGGATTTTTAGCAGCAAGAATCATTAGCTGCAGGTGGCCTCAGCTTGAATAGCTCTGAACTTGGCCATCTTATGGTGGGAGACATTTGGCTTTCACCTAGTACAGGAAAATGGAGAAATTGGTTAGTCCTGGTTCTCCATACATACTTTCTCTGCCAGACCAGGCATGAGTTCAGCAGAGCTGACATTTAGCCTCTTGTCCCTTAATTTTAATAGTTGTCTTTGAAAGAAATTGCCAAATTATTAAATGTTTAATATCTCAGCACTTAAAACATATCATTTTAAAACAGTCATGTATAATATTCTTTTATGTGCATATGTAGTAAAGTGCACCTATATTTTCCTTTGTGTTTGATCATTAACAGATATATTATAATGTCAATATATACTGTGAATGATATTTTAAACAAACCTTCTACTGACTTGGCTGTAAACTTGAGAAAAAACATTAGTTTCACCTTAAGGTTTTAATTTCCTTATGTTTAGTATAAAATCAATATTTTAAGAGTGACTAAAATAACAACCAGACAATATTTACTGCTTTTATGCTGAACATTTCAGCGAGAAGAACGTAGGAGGAGTGTCCAAGTCATATTTTAAACATTTATAACCATCATTCTAGTTCATCTGAGAAAGCTTACTTTATTAGGTCTAGAAGTACAATCTATTCAATTAAAGCATTTGTCAGATAAGTACTCTGAGTGGTAAGAAGTATTTTCCTAAACGTTAGATATAGATACTTGGATCTAGCATAGTCCTCCACCATTACAAGTCAGGGATAGTTCGTCTGATACCAATAAATTAAGATCAGTTTAAAATTGCTGGAAAAGAATGAAAGAATTGTGTCCACTACACTGTCTTTAAAAATAAAGTTAAAAGCATGAATGTGGTTATTGGAGTGTCTGTTCATAGATGTATGAGCTAGATAAAGGGCATTTTGCCATAATGTGTCAGATTATTTTGACTTCAATTTTTCATGAGGCATGTTAAGTTAAAGTAGTGCCTAATGTGAGTAATAGTGACAGAATCTGACTTTGCATGTGGTCTTTTTTTTTTTAGTCTTTTCTATAATGATAGTGAACATCTGAAGTAAACCTTATATTAGTTAGAAAATATTACTTTTTTTTTATGTCTTTTGTCACCGCGAACCATTTGGTCTTGGTTTTAAATCTCATCTCATGGTCCATAGTCCTTCTTCTTTGTCCTGTCTTGCTTTCCAAAACAAAGCATAACTAAGCATTCAGGAGGGATCAGGAAACCACTTCTTCAGTGGAAAGGTAGAACTACAGGGGGGGAAAAAAAGATAATCAAAAAGTAACTCAAGTTTCAGGCTGGATGGTAGAATCATTCTTACACTGACTATACCTCTACAGTTGTAAACACTCTGTAGATTTCATCTAGTAATGCCAAATTCTTGCCCTAAATTATGAAACATCAAGTCCAGAGGTTAAAAAAAAAAAAAAAAGTGAAGGATTACAACTCTAAGTGCCTTTCATTTTTGCCCATTTCAGCCTGAGGAAGGCCATTCCAAACTGGTGTTGCTTAGTCCTGTCTTTTTGTCTCATAACTTCAGATTATTTTGCTACATGTCCTTGAAAGAATTCCTTTGTCTGTGTTGTGAATCCTTGCCAAGTCTTTTCTGACTGCACAGGATGCACATAGGTATTGTGTTGTCATTCACCCAAACAGTACATCCTCTACAGCAATGATATTTTTTCATTACTATGGTATGGCAAAAATTATTTTTAAATACAGGCTGGCATTGAATTTTATATTTCACTTTTATATACGTAATGAATCTAAGCCCAAACATGGGTAACTTGTCAGGATTTCATCACAGAAGGAAGCATTATATCCAGGTTTCTAAAAGCAAGTGAAGCCAAGTGAAAACAGTAACACTGTTTAGTGTTTGTCTTGATCTGGTGATGGTGTTAGGAGAGTTTTATGAAGTAATCAAAGATTATTTGGTCAAAAAGAGCAACACTGTAAAGTAGACAATGTCATATGAAACAAAAAGTTTCTCACTCTTGCAATTGCAGGCTGATACCACAATCACCAGCACCAGCAATTTGTGCCTTTATTTGGTTATAAATTAAACAGGTCTTCCTGAGCTCACACAAGCAGAAAGGAATGATCTCGGACGCTTGTGAGTCACACTGTGTCTGATTAAGTTAAAGGTATAGGAGAGTTAGAAAACTGGTGTGTGTGGCTATTTCAGATATATTATGTTACTGACACTGCAGCAAAGACAGACGTTGTAAGTTTGGCATACAAACACAATGTTGTTTGATCTAACCAGTGATGCTGAATTGGTCAGGAAAAGCATCAGTGACAAACTTTCAGCTGAAATATGGTTACAGAGTTTACCAACAGTCCTAATGTTCTTTCCAGGGAGCCAATCTCACATAGTGTTTTCCATAATCCAAGTCTGCTGAGACTGCTTCAATTGCATTTATCATTTCAATAAAGACTAAGTAGAGATTCATGTTCTGTCTTCTGTATTTTTCTTACATTTGACATACTATGACAGTGGGTCTTCTCTTTGCTTTAAATCCTACTATATTTCTAAAGATACACTTTTTTTGCAGCTCTGGGAAGTGACTGAGAAACTTTCTAACCGGAGTTAGATAGCAATTATAAATATCTTTTCATGACTTACTGCATTCATGCTGTTCCAAAATGGAGGAGCATACAGCTGCCGTATATGAGAGCTGTGCTTGCATCCATCAGCTATTCCAGGGGAGCATTTCTCCTCATCAGACAGTACTCCATAGGGATACAATACTTCCTGTGTTTGGTGAACTCTCACTAAGACATTAAAAGCAAATACCTCAGTTGTCAACTATCTTCAACAGTATATTAACTCTAAGTGGAACAATGCGATTTTTTTCTTTTCAGATACCATTTCTTATTGTGTGTACCGTCCTATAGTTTCAGCACTGCTGTACATAGCTGAGCTGTTTATGATTATTATTATCCAAGTTTTCAAAGACTCTTTGAAAGATCAGACTTATTAATAATCAGTATTAAATTTGCTTCTGCCTTTCAGTTGGGACATAAGTGTAACGTGGTCCATAAACTTCCTTTAGAGCTTTGTGGATATTTTTATGCCTTGTTGATTAATGAGTTGTCTTTTCCTGGTATTCGTCATGTGTTAGTTTGAGTTGCAACATTTTCCTGCAATAGACATTTTTGTATTGAACTCAACAAACCTGTGTATGGAGTAATTGTATTTTTCATAATGACTTTTTAAAGTTTAAGCATACTGATATTTTAGGTGGTTGAGGTTTTTTGAGCCAAGCAGAATGTATCACACCACAGGAGTATGCTTGTAGTACCTGCTGGAAGAGCCAGCCATACAGCTTCATGCTCTGCATTTTCTGGGTTTAGTTGGAAGTTAGTACTGCAGTTACTTATTGTTGCATTTCAGTTTGTCTTCAGCATCTCTTTAGTTAAGTAGCTTCATTGTTATGTTAGCTTTTTTTGTTATTTGAGTTGTACTGTGGTGTTGTTTACCAGGTAATAAAATGACCAAGTAGATTGAATTATTTTATTATAGATCCAGGTGAGAAAGTTAGTGTACGATAAGCCAGGGTAAGAGTTTACAGTATACCAGCAGTTCTGCATGAGGACTTAAAGTGAAAGTGATAGTGCTTTATGCAATTTCATCAACTGAAAAATTCTGTTCCCTTGTAATCAAGTCATTAGGGTTGTATGCTTTTCCCCACCACAGTGTCCCCTATTAAAATGAATAAAAATGGAAAAAAATCTGTAGTGAGCTTTATGCAGTGTTTAGCTTTCCCTTTTGAAGTATTTAAGTTCTACTTGCAGTAGAATTATAATTTTAGCTGAATTAAGTTTGGGCGCTTTTTTTTTCACCACCCCAATCATCCTCCATTCCCTGAACACAAGTAGATGTGTTACCAATATTTTCCCTGTATATATGGAGCAGGTTTTGACAGATGAATGCTTAGATGCTGCTTTTTAATTCCTAGATTCCCCTGATGGTACTTGCATGTGCTATTGAGAATCCTGCCCCATGAGTAACAGAGCTTCTATTTTTGCTTCTCCCTGAAATAGAAAGTCCAGGTTATTTCTGCAGGATTGGCATTTCTTTGCCAAAACAAATTCCAGCTCATTTAGAAAACATGGTAAAATGCAGAATATGTGACCAAAACCAAAGCCTGGGTACTTTAACTGTGTGTGAGGGAATGGAGACTGACTATTTTGATATAGCCTCAAAATCAGTTCTGAGATAGTTACTTGAGAAAGACCAGTTCCAGGAATCTATGATCATAGCTTTAGTTCTTGCCCATACCTCAATTCCTCTTAAGTCAAGGAGTTTTGAGGAAAAAGTTGATTATATATTAATATGAGGAGTCTTAACTATCCTCTTTTCTTTCTCGAAGGATCATCTTTTTATCTATATAAAGAAATTGCTATATATGACTTTCTGTTTTATGCATTTTCTATGAGATTAAAAAAGCTTCATCTTACTTAGTGTTCTGTTTTTAATGAGTATTGTTAATTCAGTCTGACTATTGTTTGCAGCTTTCTTTCTGGATCTATACATGTTATATGCTAGTTTCACTATTTCAGTTGGAGATGTGTTTTTTCTGCAGTTGTATTATGGAAACATTCCTTGATGTGCATTTATGTAAAGTAGTGTAAAGGTTATTTTTTTATAAGTGGCTTCTTTCCTCTATCCTCTGTCAACCAAGGCAGCTGGAAATTTTTAGACCATATTGGCCAGGTCACTGTCGTGAGGTTTTTATCACCGTTAAAGCTATAAAACTAGTCTGGTAGCTGTACGTCACAGCGAGTTTGTTCAACTTGTTTTGTTTTGGGGTTTTTTCTTTGTCATTTTTCTAGCTGAATTCTTAATAGATTTCTTACAAGCCAAGACTTACTCTTGCAGCAGTACCAAAAACCTAAGTTACAGGATGCTTTGCAGAAGCCTTTGTTCAGCCTTTTCTTTCTTTTTTTTTTTTTCTTTTAATACTTGTATTTGTTAAATTCTCTCCTTGAAAAGGATAACTAAGGCAATTTTTCCTTGAAAGACAAGAGCTTATACCTGTATTTGTTCAATGGTAAAACCTTATTTTCCAAGCAATTGTACTGATACATATTATCTGCTCATCTAAAAGTATCTAAATGTTTGTATCTATGCAAGCCAGGTTTATACCTGTTCAGAAAGGCATTTAAATTTCCTTCATGGTGTAATTAATTGATTAAGGAGTATTTATGCTGTTTAATGCAGCAAAATTGAGCATTATCAGCAACATGTTCAATAAATCCAGTAATTTTTACAAGGAACTTCTTGGCCCAGTTTCTAACTAGTCAAGAAAGCCTGGGTCCGTGACTTCAGTATTTTCCAGTAGAGGAGAAATACTTCCAGGATATTATATTCCTGATTTAACACTTTTCAAAGTATATACAGGTTTTGAACAGGACATTAGGTGGCAAAATCAAACTGCGAAGGCTCTCTGGCCTTGAACAAAAACCAGAGCAGAATACTGTATGTTAAAGATTTCTAGTGAGAGTTAACACACATACACATTGCTTCTTCTGTTGTATACCTTTGATCTTTATTATGATGCCAAGAATGAGTCAGTGCCCTTACCGTAGGATTAAATACTTTTATGTGGCCTACACTTTTAATCCTCCTACAGATTAAGTTGATACACCTTTTAATATTCATCTTCCAGTTAAACATAGTTGCCTACCCTTTGTGGTTAATTATATGCAAGAATGGTAATCTTTTGATGATTTGCTATACTTGTCTTTGTAGTAGCTAATCACAATTAGTCACTTAAAAGTCAGGCAGTTAACATATTATATGGGTAGTTTTATACTGAGAAGCAATGTTTCCAATAACTTTCTAGAAATGCTGGGACTGTCATAAATAAAAACAGGCATGTTCTTCAGAATACTCAAACTGTCATAGGTTACATTTGCTACCCATTTTGGTCTGTTCCTGTGATATCCCACAAGCTGGGTCACAAGTAATGGCAACTTTTCTAATTTTGTTATTAACAATAAATATTAAGCTATGTGGTCACCAGATGTTGAAATCAGCAGAAACATATATTCATGTTTTCGGTAACAGATTGCTAGGAAAATCCATGTTAAATGCATAGTCCAGTAGTTCATTAGTCTTTTACTTCTAAATTTAAAACAACATTGCATGGCATGAAAATCAAGGATAAACATGTTAGTCTTCCAGAATTTTTTTCTAATTCAATAAGAATTTTGCATTTCCTCTATTAAATTTTTAAGTACAGGGTAAATTAACTTGACTTTAGTAGCTGCAAAAATCATGTAATAGCATGTTCCTCCTATGCTAATATTTAGAACCAGTTAAGCATTTTCATTAGAGTTTGGTATTGTATATTGATTTTATATTTTTTTTCATATTTTCTTTTTCCTGGAGAGAATAAAACACTTCTGTGTTTAAAACATTGAAGTCAGTTGAAATAGGCTTGCTGATTTTTATCTAGAGTGTAAAGATTATGATCAGTTTCTGGGTTGCTGTCATTAATATACATTTAGGTTATTCAGGATTTTGTCTTAATATGATCAGTCTTTATTTATGTAAAGTAGAATTCTGACACCATTTTACCGATATACATTTAGCAAAGGCAGAATTCTGGATCTGTATTATTAAAATGCATTGAGCAGCTATCATATTCTAGGCTTCTGCTGAAATATGCTTTTAATTGAAGCAGAATTATAGCTATATATTATCAATGTGAATCCAGTTAAGAGCACAGCATTGGCTGGAGTGCTTCATTGTACTAGTACAACAGGCTTCGTTTTGCGGCTTTGAATTTAAAAACCATCTAGGATAGGTGCTCAGTGCAAGAAGTGATCAAATAAAGACTATTCTGGAAGATGTGTGCTTCCAGCTGACATAACAAACTGTGTCCTTCAGAAGGAAGGCTAGAGACGTATTTGTAATGACATTTGTATTTGCATATTAGATAGGCAATTAGTACTCTGAAAAGGGGGAGTTTCATGCCCATGTCTAACTTAGTAGTGCCTCAGTGTAGCAAATAATTCTGAAGAAGTCTGTTAATTTTGCTTTCTAAAAAGAAAAAAACAGAAAGAGGAAGAAAACAGTAACTTACAAGAGCAATCTTCAGGTGATTAAAAACATTTCAGAGAAACAGGAGGTTTTACCTGTTTCTCCATCTACAGTGCAAAGACCTGCCACTGTGACTCCCTGTGTTGTTTTGTGGTGTTCCTGTCACTGAGTGCCTAGCAGTCTTTCAGACAATAGTCAAAATGTGATAGGATGGAATCCATACGTTTAACGTCTTTATGTGCCATATAGGGCTAAGTGGATGTTCAGTTCTTACCCATGAATGTCACTGTTCATGTGCTTAGAGTGTGAAACAAAATTATTAACGTTTATTTTAGGAGAGTCAATTTGAGATCTTAAATACATGTGCTAATATTACAAGATAGGAACCTTCGTTTCAGTGCTAATGAGTTTTCAGTCATCATACCTATGTAAAGTGTGTTGAAAAGCAAATGGGAAGTGAACATCTCAGAGCAGAACTGGAGAAAAATGTGAAATCATGTTCATGTCAGCTGCTTTTCATGCGAGAACAGATCTCCAATAGCATCAAAAGGTGGTACATTTGGAATGGACAGAAATAGATATGGTTTTACACAGTGAAACATGGGACCAGTGTTTCTCACTGTTACGAGCTATTACTGCTGTACATCAGATTTTAAAAATCCTTCACCAGCTGTTTCCAATGGCTTAGGAAAGGATGTTATTCTGAAAATCTTAGTATGCATAGTAAGTGCAGGTGTTTACAGGAATAGTAGGAAGGAAGGATGTGTCAGGCAAGTGGCGTATATGTTAATAGGCAGTCATTAGAAGTTAACTGACTTTCTCTCTTGACCAAAACTTTTAAAAAGTCTTAAAGTTTGTTGAAACTTTGAAATATCTATTGGAGCCTAGATCTTGAATCAGGTGGAGAGTACTGATAGGAAAAGTTCTAGTGCTTCCATCACTCCTGGTCAGTTGTTACCCTCTCTTCTTCTATGCCATACGTTCAGTTGAAGGTTTTCTAACCAGGGAAGGTTGCATTTAATATGCTGTTGTATATTTGCAAAAAATAACCTTCTGCTCCCAAGTAAGTCAGGGATTTCAATTATTAGGGACATATTAGTACATAAATACTGATAACAGAAATAAAAGTCAATTTTTAAACATATTTTTCAATCACATAAAGGGAATTTTGGATACCAAAGTTGAGAACTACCTCTCTAGAGGGAATAAAATTTAGCAATACAAGTCCAGTTGCTTTAACATAGCATAAATTCCAATAGTGCAAGTAGTCTAAAATTATCATCATCAGTGAGTACACTAATGAAACATTGTTTTTCTTGTAATTTCAAACTGCAAAAACAAGTCTTTGGGGCATAATAAGGTGATAGCATACGGTATCTGTTTTAATAAATGACGTTCAGATTGGAAATACCATCAGATGTTAATATATTTTGAAATCTTTGTTGTGAAGATTGTCTGTAGTGAACATTATTGCCCATGGTGGCCACAGACACAGACAAAAGAGGACTCTGTTGATGATTTAAGGAAAAAAAAAAAAAAAAAAAAAGGAAGGATTTCCTCTCCTGTACTACACAGTGACTCAGTGTTGTCTGGCATAAAGTTATTTTGTTGACTGATTGCCACTGGATTTTTATTTATGCTTTTTAATTAACAATTACAGTTTAAATACCTCATATAAATCTGTGGTCTGTGAGGGGGGTAGTTGTTCAACTTTATTGTTATTTTAGTATGCAGAAATATCACAGTATTAGATTTCACTAGGCCCTTGTTTTACAGAGGTTCTCTACCTTTTAGAAGATCAAAAATGACTGCTTCATTTTGGGTTGGTCTTTGTTCCAGTTTATGTAATTTGACTACAGAAATTCTTTAACCTGCAAGCTTTTTTTTTTTGTTGTTGTAAAGCACATTGCAGCTAAGGACTGTTTAACTGGTGTGGGTTTATGGGTTATAATGAGGGCACTTCAAATCATATTTGTCTTTAATTTCTACAATATTATTGCAATGAAGAGTAAAGTACTTATTTATCTTTCCACTATGTCAGGGTCTTTTCTGTTTCCAAATATGCTATAGGAAATAAGCACAAAGAATTTAAATTGATTTCTTTTTTTACTCATCTGCTCATGTAATTGATTCCCCCATACTGAAACCTATTCTTTCTGTCTGTATACCAAAGATTTCTTTGCCAAGGTCCAGCCCCAGCAGGTTGATTACACACTTGTTACCTGTAATTCAATACAGCAGCGCCCTGTTTACAAAGTCCAGATTTCCTGGGCTGTCAGTTAGGGCAATCAGCACAAAGACCAAGAGCTTTTGGAACTAAATAAACAATGAGAAAAACATTCAGGGCTGCCAGTAACCTTCACAGGTAATTTAACAGCCTTTGACTACAAGGCATCAGTTGCTGTAGATGTCTGCTGAGTATGAAATCTGACATTCTCCCTTGCCATGTTCTGCCAATAGGTCCGTGTGTAATCTCTCGCTGAGGTTCACCACTGCTCCGCTGCGCTCAACCCAACTGCCTTTATTATGATGGACGCCCACACCTGCATTCTGTCACCTACATGCCATGTACTCTTCCAAAAGGATATAGCAAATTATTTAGAATTTCAGGGTTAATGAAATTAGAGTTCCTCCCTCGTCACTTCTGCTGTTCCCCTTCTGCTCAGCATCCTGGCCAGCACAACCTTTTTGAACTCCTCTTAAAAGTGTTTAAGTACAAAGAAAGAAACTGCTTGATCAATTCTGCATAAATTGGACTCTGTTTTTGTTGCAAACAGGGAACAGAGTTATCTATTTTCTAGATGCCCTTTTAAGTATTGAACATACTATTTTATTTTCAAAAGCTTTGCATTTATGTATTTTTAGTTTAACTTGTTTTATTCCTCATGTTGTTATAGTTTAACCCCAGCCAGCAACAAAGTACCACGCAGCAGCTCACTCACCACTCCCAACCCCACCCCCACCCAGTGGGATGGAGAGGAGAACTGGAAAAGGGGTAAAACTCATGGGTTGAGATAACAACAATTTAATAATTGAAGTAAAATAAAATATCATAATTATAATGATAATATAATAATAAATGTAATGAAAAGGGAGATAACAGAGAAAGAAAAATAAAACCCAAGAAAGACAGGTGATGCACAATACAATTGCTCACCACCCACTGACCGATGCCCAGCCAGTCCCCAGGCAGCGATCAGTCCCCCCAGGTCAACTCCCCCCAGTTTATATATTGAGCATGATGTTCTGTAGTATGAAACTTCAGGTCAGCTGTCCTGGATCTGCTCCCTCCTGGCTTCTCGTGCATCCCCTCGCTAACAGTATGGGAAACTTTAAAAGTCCTTGACTTAGGGTAAGCACTACTTAGCAACAACTAAAACATGAGTTGTTATCAATGTGTTCTCATACTAAATCTGAAACACAGCACTGTACCAACTGCTAAGAAGAAAATTAACTCTATCCCAGACAAAACTAGGACAGATGTATTTGGTGCCTTTCCTGGCAATTCAGTTAATGATTAGAAAAGCTATTTTAAAGACCACTGACATATTAAAGCAGATGAAAAACATCCTCGAAAAGAAAACAGATGCAGGGATTCATCTAGGTCTGTGTAAGAAAAGTTTGCATCTTTTACTTCAGCAGTCAAAGCTCTTTGCAAGCAGATAAAATTAATGTTATCTATACAAGTTTAAAACTGCATCTGTTTTAAAAAAATCAAGCTAGCAAGTATAATATTTGTTAGATGTTTATTATATTTATAAACAACCCGAACTATCCAACAAATAAGCATTTTATTGGCTGCCTGCAACATGCTCGGCTCATGGAATCCTTCCTGCCTTTTTTAATTATTCCTGGTATATAAATCTGTAGACATCTTGCAAGCTGTTACGAGGAATCTATTTTTTCATAACTGTTGTACAAATATAAGGACTGAAATGATTTTAAAAATCTGGGAAAATCTACTATTCCATTATGTTTTAACCAGAAACTGGTTCCTGTTCTATTTTTACACTTTCAGTGATTAATTTCTGAGCACCTTGTTGTGGTCAGTTTAATAGGAGGTAGCTGAAGGTATTGTGCAATAGACATGTGAATCAAGCAACGGGGAGTATCTGCCCTGTAATTCTGCCTCGGGGAACAGGCTTGTGCAGCTGTAGGTATATGTATATCCATGGCTGAAAACCAAATGCATATATTTAGTGTTAGTTTAGTTGTTCTAATTATTTGCTGTGTCTGATTTGGCAATGAACATACACATTTAAATTACATAGACAGGATTTGGGCATAGTGCTGGAGAGGAAGGATTGTGATGTGGTGGTGGGTTGTTTTTCTTTCTTTTAAATTATATTGTTCTCTGCAAATGTAGAGGCTGGAACGCTGGCAGATCAAAAGCACTCTATGAAAAGAGTAAGTCATTCAAGTGAGAAATTCCAAATTTATTTGGGGATCCCTAAATGTTTGATGGTGTTTCTGTGGTCCCAGGGGAGCAGGGAAGAGGATAATAGCAACACTGTTTTCATTGTGTATTTAATGGGGTCAAGAAAAACACTCTGAGAGCAATGATCTTACCAAGAACAAAATATTGTAAAAAATTAACAATTTTACAATGTGTGGGCACAGTAACAATTAAGGATTCTAGTGCAGAAAGGGCTAATGTGATTGTAACTGAAACAAGCAATTTGTTATAGCATGGTAACCTGTAGGAAGCAGCCGTGTCCTGCGTGGGCTAGCTTGTGGAAACTTATGAAGCGAACAATGACAACTCAGTATTTATGATAAGTTTCACAGTAGTGGATCCATTATATGGTCAGGATAGGTTGCATTTAACGTTCCAGCAATGGCAAAGTGATGGACTGCCACAGCAAAATGGTTCCGAAGTGGTGTATGGTCCCCCACCAAGTTCTAGCTCAGATACACATTGAATAGTCACTATAGTTTGGTTATATGTATCCTTACTAGGTTATGTTCATCTGGGATACATAGTAGAATACTTTTAGTGGAAGATATTGCCTGAGAGTATTTATTTACTTGACCTTTAAAAATAATCCATACGTGACAAGGTAATTTTAAGGCCCAGTCAAAAATGTGACTGTGAGGGTAGCTATATTCATGTTATGCTCTGAAATTAGCCTTACCTAGGTGAGAAAGAAGCTCCTTCTGTGCTTAGGTGTTTCACTTGCAGTCCCTGTGCTACCTTCCACGGTTCTTACAGCAGCTGAACTAAGCTGAAGTGCCCAAATGCACCTAGCCAAGAGGATGTTTTCACATAGTTTGTCACAGACTCTTTAGGCATTTCTCAGAAGTGTGCCCGCAAAATGATTGCTGCATGGTTGCTTCTTTTCCAGAGAAAGAAAACTAACCCATTTTAGACACCTGAGGAAAATTGGAGAAAATTATTGGAAGACTGGTGGCTTTTGAATTGCAGTAGCACACTGCCTTAAAAATTATTCTGCTTTAAGTTTTTGCCATTCTTTCCTTTCTGGATTAGTTGATGAGTTTTCTATGTGTGGATGGAAGCTAAGTTTAGAGACGTAATCTGAATTATGTTTTTGAAGTGAGAACCAACCTAGACTGCTAGTCTATGGTTATTGGGTTTAGTAGATTTGATGCTACAAGCAGTAACATCATAGTTCACACGGTTCAAAATCGAGTGGAGGATTCACGTTAGGACTCAGCTTCACTTTAAGTATGATAATGAAGAAATTATGACTAAGAAGATTTGAGTTAGTAGATGTCTAAACAAACTTTGAATCTGGTTCTGCTTCAGGACCTCGCTTTCCACTCAAGTTCTAAGTTGATGAAATTTTGGCCTAGGTGGGTCTCTTTAGAGTTATTTTTCAGCTTCCTAACTATATGCCACACATTTGAAGTATTTAGATTTTGTTAATTTATATTCTACTTGTAATTTGACACTTTTAAAAAAATATTTTACTGTTTTTTATTTGTGCCTTATTTTGCCATAGAACTTCCCCAGCAGGCGGTACTACTTAAATTTCAACAGCAACTATGTTCAATTTCCACAAAAAGAAAAAGACTCAAATGAAAAAAATCTGTTACTACTTGATTTAAAGAATAAAAATTTAAAAAATGGATTTTGCATCAGGAACTGCAGCTACTGCTGCATGTATCTATCTTTTGAACTGAAATGAAAGCCCTAGCAACTACATATCTCAGTAATGTATATTAAGGATACTCAGATAAGACAACATTTACATATTGTTGCTTTCAAAACAATCTTTCCACAGTCTGTTGTTAGGGTTGGTTCCAGTTTTCATCGTTGACTACTTCTCCAGTACATCTCATTTGGCTGATCATGCGCGGTAATCTAACAGTCAAGAGTGATCAGGAAAGGGAGAGAAAATACCACTGAATCTTGAACTGCCACTGCCAGTTTCCCATTCCCCGAACAGTGTGAGAGTATCTGAAGGCAAATCCTACATGTTCTGTATCTGCATGTAAAGTAAGTCAGGATAAAACTGTACACTTAGATTTTTTCTGAAAAAACATGGTTAGCAGTTGTTAGCTGCAGAATGAGCTAGTTTTCTTCTATTTTAATGAATTGCTTCATACCTCTTCACTTCAGGGCAGATTTAATACTACTGTTGATATTTTGTTATCTCTGGAGTCTAATGTATTTGTGTTACAGTATAATTGTATCTTACACTAATTTGTTTAACTTTTGATTCTCAAATTCATCTACCCATATCAGAGGGGAAAACAGACTGAAGATATTTTAACTGTGTTCTAATTGCTCCTGACTCTTAATTTTTAAACAATATATGAAGCATGGTTTTTTGTCTCTCAACAATGTATCAATTGAATGGGATCAGCCCACAGTTCAAAACAGGATTCTTACAAATCAATTTAATATATTTCTCAAATCAAAAAAAATGTTAGGACTGCCAAAGGAATTCTTCCTTACGTGTCTTTATCTGTCTGCAGGGGTTTGTTCATTTGTTTGTTTGGTTTTAACTGAATTTTTGATCATGGATTCCTAAACAGGTTAACTTAGGTTAGTAGCAAACAAGAAAAAGATGTTTCTACGCCAAATGAAACAAGGTTTCCATAATGCAAACAGACATTAATTGATAAATTTCTGCTCTAAAGTGGTTAATAAGCATAAAGCAGTATGAGTAGCAGAGTGGGAGTGTTGCAAAACTTCAGAAATGATTTAACGGATACTAAGGTACTGTTAATTGCAGTGTCCTTTACTGCGGTTGTACTAAAATCAGTATACCTACCTGAAGTTAAAGATGATACTTTTGACAAGCAGGCAAGAAAATCTAAAAGAAATGGAGAGAAGATGGGGGAGAAAGCAGTGTTCACATTGGGTAGGCTGTTGTGTAAATGAACCCTGGGGATCAAAAAGCAATGCTTCATAAAATGTATTTGTAGGTTTCCTTTGCTATCCGTAGGGCCTTGTTTTTCTTTTGTTATCTTCTCTCGTACATGCTCTCTCTTGCACAGGCACAGTCTTTCTCATTCTTTTTCTTTTTTTTTTCTTCTGTCATATTCTTTAGAAATTCCTTTCTTAATTATATTAATGCCATTAAGAATTCTGGGGCGGGAGAAATCATATGATCGTACAAGACCCATAGTATCTCTAACAGATTTTATGATGGAGAAGCACAACTGGAATTTTATCAGAATGTCACAGCAGAACTATCCCCACAGCTAGCTTTAATTATGCTCTGAAAACTTTAGGGTGCTTTTTTGGGGGCAGAGGGAGTTGTCTGTTTTGGGGTTTGTTTGTTTTTGTTTGGGGGTGTTGTTTTGCTTTAGAAATCGCATGAAAAGGAAAATCTCTTTAAACTATCAGCTCTTCTGAGCTTTTCATTTATATTTTCTTGAACATTGGGGCTGCTGCTTGCCCAGAGCATTCACTCACAGAGCCAGTGCTCTGCAGATTGTCTGCGTGATTCTGTTCCAGTATCACCAGCTCTCACATGTAATTGTAAATTGTGTGATAATTAATATTTACCTTAATCCCCAGCACTGGCATTCAGGTGTTTATTATGAGAATCTTCTATTACTTTTCGGTTTTTTTAAATGAAAATATTCAGTCTTCATTATAATGGAAACATATATGGTATGATGCTAGAACTTATTAGCTTGGGCACAAGCTTCTGTAACTTCATGTCCGAATTTCTCAGTGGTTACCAAGTAGTAAGTTGTGAGTACATTGCAGGCAAAGCATGGCACCGAGCCCAGAACCATGCAGGGAAGGCTTAGGCCCTTTGCCATTCCAGATGCTGATACAGCCCTGGGTGGAAGGGGACAGCCATGTTGGTTTGGGCTTGGCATTATGGTGGCTGCAGTAGCAAAGTCTCTGGTGGTAGAAAGAGAAGGAAGAGAAATTAGTCCTGGGGCCAGGGAAGTGTAGTGATGCAAGGGAAGGGTTAAGGAGTGGGAGTGTGTGACTTGCAGAGCATTGCCTGGCTCCTCACATGAGGTCCTCCTAGGAGAAGAATTTTTCCTGATGTGTAGAAGAAAGGAGAAAGAAAGTATCTTTTGTTACAGAGCCTGTTTTGTTGACTTTCTTTCTGCTGTCCGTTATATGTAAAATAAATATTGTGTTAATAAGGTGTATGTTCCCTTTCTTGGCCTGGATATAGTGTGTTGGTAACTGTGCTGTTGATGGCTGCCTGCCTATGTGTCACTTCTCCCTGCCTCAGCCAAAAATAACTTTGCCATCTCCTGTCATTTTCAAATCAGTTTTACAGCAATATGCCATTAATGACCATGCCAAAGAAAAAAGCTGTGGTTTGGTTGTGAACTCGTAGACATGATAGAAGCCACACTGAAGAGTGTGTGTGCGATGCAACTATTTAGTAGTGAGGCTGTTGGTTCTGCTGCTTCTGAAACTGCTTTTTACAGAAAGCATAAGAGGGTTTGATAACCTGCATGTGTTTATTTCCTTACTGTGTTGGCAGTAGCCTCAACTGTTGGTGTATGTGAGGTCTTCCAGGATATAGGAAGAAGTTTAATTAATCTATTAATGTCCTTTCTACAGTATTGTTCTGCACCTCAGATCCATCAGCATACTGAAGGCAAAGGAACCCCTCCTAAGCCAACACAAAAAAGAGTCGGAAATCTATGTTAGTTCTCTGTATCTCCATCACCTCCACTTCTATGAAAGCACTGGTCTTGGATGATGTGATAACATTAGGTTTATTTGAAAATGTATTCCTGCAAAGTGCAGCATTTCAGCTCCAACTTGGTCTTAATGTTATTTGGATGCTAGCATATGTTCTGAACTTAATTGTTCTTCCAGAATAGTTCTTCCAGGTTTATATTCTCTTCTCTAAAACAGGTTACACAACAAAAAGATATTGATAGCATATTTAGTGTTATCTTCCTTTAAAAACAAACATCATCTGTCAATGGTATTATAGAAAAAATACAGGTATAACAACAAACTTCAGATATGTATTATCCTTACATGTCACCATAATGCAAATCCAAGCAGTATTTATTTGCTAAAATCAATGACTGCACTAATTGTGTCCTTATGAAAATAAATATTCCTTTAAAAATGTATAGATCAAAGTAACATACCAGATACAGAAATTATTTTTTTCTTGAACCTTTTCTCAAAAAAATGCATAGAAGAAAAAACAGCAAAATTCATGTATGAGTAACAGAAAAATAGGATTGAGATTGGTTTTCAAGGGTTAAATATCTTGAACTATTTTTTTATTTCTTTAACTAACATTAATGTCTGAAATGTATTTTAACACAGAAGTTGGTTAAATGCTCTGTGTGTGTGCCTGGTTCTGGAATGTGAGCTTTATAAAAATTCCCTGGAAGCAAAGGATTGCAGTTGTATTTTTTTAAGATTTTTTTTTTTTTTTAATGTAGGTGTAGTACTGCTTTCACAGCATCTAAGGCTTCTTTGGAAGAAGCTACATAGTTAACAGTTTTACAAAGGAATTGCAGCAATAAAACAGGTCTTACCCAAATGACAAGTTGAAACATATAATTCTATTTATTTATTTATTTAAATGAATTTAGTACTCATGAAAAGTGCTAGATTGACAGCCATGGATGCTGAATACCTCTTATTCCACAGACCAAGTACAGGAAACAGTAGTGCAGGATTCTCATGTGGCTCTGCTAAGGTCTTAACCTGGATCCGTAGGTACCACCTTTAGACATGGGCAGTTCACTTTACATCTCCATTCACTTCTTAGATTAAAACTGCCAGCAAGAGTGGCAAATGTGGTGGTATTGTAGTGGAAACTAGTCAGACAGAGCTGCTGACTCATATTATGGGAACAGCTGACACTCTTGAGTAGCCAGTGACCTGGGCAAGATTCAAAACAATGGGATGTGTATGTGAAGGTTTCCACATTCCTTTGCCAAAGTCCCAAAGTGGTTTGTCATCTGGACACAGTATTTCTCTTTGCTCCCTGACTAAATGTAGCCAGTGATAAGAGCTTCTACACTGTCCACATACAGTTGCGTTTCAGTTGAAACTTGAACAGAGGATCAATCCCTCACTTATTTTTTGTAATTCAAAGAAATCAAAATAATTGCCTTTCAAGACCAGGTTTGAAGACTCATCCTGAGAAGGGTTTATTGAGCTTGGCTTCTTGCTCCCCATAACTCTTTTTATACTAGTGCGTCTGATTGGGAATAAGTTATACCGCACATGGCAGAAGAGATTAAATAAATTATATAGACTTGGGCGCACCAGAATTTGGCTTGGCAGTGGCATGGCTGCTTGCTCTTGCAGCGTACTCAACCCTCTGCCATAGCAGCCATGGAAATTAAAGGCAGCTATTTATGCTTCTACTCTGTGATTAGAATTAGCATGCATTTAAAGTAGTCAACCTTAATTATTTCTTTGCAAAGCTCAAGTAAAATTATTGTCCTGTTACCCCAATTCCCCCATATTGAGTAGGGAGTACTAAGGATAACATGAGTTACCCGTGTAATATTTCATTGCGAAATAGAATTAAGATGTTCTTAAGGACAATAATGCAGAGATGTGCCACTGTCACAGGGGTCTGTTCCAAGTCAGAATGTTAATCTTAGTTGAGAAGCAACCTATGAAATATTGTCTGTGGTTTTCAGGTTTTATTCTGGGTGTATTTTTTAAAGCTGTACTGTTGGACATAGTTTAATTATGCTCTCCCCTTAGAAGGAAATGTGTTATTGGAGTTACTACTGGTTGTTTAAAATGTAAACTTTAAACCAAAAATAGGAAAACTGTTGTTTTGGGAGGTTTTGTACTTGCAGATGGGCAAACAAACTGAAGTGCCATATTAGTCATAGATTTGATTAAAATGGTAAAAATTCTTACTGTCTGAAAAAATGCCATTTGGGTTCACTTCAGTGCCTGATGCTTTTTTTGTTGCTGTGGTCAGGTCAGTGGCTGATGATGAACTTGAGCTGTAGAAGTGGTGTAACACTGGTATGCAGAAAAATAGAAGTGTATTTTTGTTGTCAAAAGTAAGCAGTCTTATTGTAATACTGGTAGTACGCTCCTCTGTTGTGCTGTCCAAGTGACACAGCTCTTACAGATACATTTGATACTTACCTAATACCGTAATTTTTTAGGTCAGATCCTGGGTTAGTATTGAGAAGTGATAAATCTTGCTTAGCATGTGTATTAATTAACAAGTGGCTTTTTGCTGAAGTTAAACTTTTCATTGTATAGCTGGTTTTGTGGGAAAGTTACCTGCACTTTATGAGTTCTACTGTGCTGTAACTTTCCTTAAGGGGGTAATAATATATATCTTTAAGTGAGTGAAATCAGATGGTTTGGCAATAAACTCAGATCAGAGCTTTGCAACAGTAGCAGCCCAGCTTTGGAAGCTCTGTACTCTTAAGATTTTTAGCTTCTAAAAGCACTATTGTGAGCACTTTGTAAAAAAAAGTTAATTCTTCCAAGTAAGTAAAAAAATTTAATAATTTTGGTAAATGATCATGTGGTAATTATTAAACTAATATGTAATTAGCATTTTCTAATGACAATCATAATCTTGACAAATGCTTTCATTCATTTTGTTCTGATCATTAAAGACTTTAAAAGCACTGATTTTTGTTAACTGAGTCCCTTGGCTATTCATCAGTGATGCAATTCAACCTAATACTCCAGTGGCCAGTAATCAGAGTTGCCTATTAAGTGAAGGAAATTTTATCATTGCCTTTATGAACATCACCTTTATTTCTTCTCTAACACAGCACGCAGATAGAACTGTAAGAGCACCCAACAGATACATATTCATTCCTTTTCTGAAACTGTGAATTATACCATTATTTGGATATTTTACACGGTCAAAATTCAACAAATACTTTGCCAATAGTATGATTTCTGAGATTGTTCGGGTACGGTATTTTTATCAAAGTTGAACCAGGCGTAGATTTCAGTCTTCTCAATAGGTGTCCTTGTTATTACTTCTTAAAGGTTTGATTTTCTTTGGGAGAATGTTTCAGTTATTTCTCTAATAAAAATATATTGTCTTTTCTTCAACATACTTGCTCTTATATATTCCTGTGGATAGCCATTACCTATGATGTATTATCTATGAGCTTTATTCTATAAATTGGTACTTAATTTACAACAGAGATACTGAACATGGCATAGCTAAAAGTTCTATGTGCAAGCAACACAACCCTAGTCAGTGAGGATGTTTGAATCCCCTCGTTTATCCTACTGCTCATCCCAAATCCTTTCCACTTGCAGTTCCTTGTATTTTTGACCTCCGCCATGGCAGAGATACTCTTTTCATCCTTAGCTCTCTGCAGCAACTCTGCAGCTGCTCAGGTCTCTATCTTCACTTTCCTGAAGCACACTCAGAATTTGTGGCGCCTCTGCAGCCTAACTACTTTTTCAAGCTTGTTTGTCCTGCAGTCTCAATTTCAGGTTTTTTCCTTGCAGTTGGAATGGGATTATTTTATATTTACAGAATGTGAAAGATAAAATGAGCATGCAAGTACAGCAGTGTAATACATAGTCACCAAAATATTTCTGTTTGTTTACTTTAGAATTTTGAGTTTGTGCAGAGCCAAACTAACTTCAAAAATAAAGGACAGATGATCAGAAATGTGGATAAGGACAGCATGTTCCTCTTCTTTATTTAGCATTGAGCGTATTAATGGGTGCTCAATAAATGGTAATGATTTTGAAGACATGATGATTGATGTTTCCTGGATCAAAGCATAGAGGTTTTGTTTAAGAACAGCCCAGCTGGCAGAGTGATCCTCTTTTGAAACTGTTTGTGATCAAAATATGTCAGAGCTGTATCTATAAAATACAGTAGACAAGACTTTTTGTCAGTGGATTGGTTAATTTATTTTAACAGTAAACTATCAACTGTATCTTTGATTATTCATCCCTCCTGTCACACCATATTCCTATCAGTGAGTTAGAGTGCTGCTCTTTTCTCTGCTTTCCAGATTTTGTTTCTTTTGTTGTAAACATACTGCTCTCAAAAAAGGGCTATATATTTTTGGCATGAGAACATATTCAAGGTACTGAAAAGAGAATTATATATTTATTTGTGCACAAAATTGTGCCACATGCATGCTTTGGACAGCTAGATTTGAGGGCGAGAAAACTATCATCTGTCTTCTAAGCAAGCCATCTGTGTAACTCAGATCATGCCATCCTCCCCAGTCAGAGTACACCTCGGTGTGATTGGTATAACCCAAAATTCTAAGATCAGAAAATTAACATGTCTCTTACTTTGTCATCTCAGCTGATTGTTCTTCTTAAAGAAGCGATGTGTTTGGCTTTTGAGTTAAGAGGAGATGGCTTCCAAACTAATGGCTTCTAAGATACTTACTACAGATACTTAGCAAAGCCAGTTAAAGCCATCCTTGATATTTCCATGGTTAAAGAAGTAAGTGAGGGTTAAGAAAGTAGGCAAATTTAACTTTCTTTTCTCTCCCTCTTTTTCTTGAGCCCACCTCTTTCTCCTCTACTCTCTCCCCTAGGTCTTTTTTCACCCTTAAGGAAATAAATCAATTACAGTCTCCTTTCTGACCTTTCAGTTTGTCATGTATATTTTTCTTTGGGTTTTTAATGTTTTTTGGATAATCTCAAGAGGAAAGTAAAGTTTCTTAAGGAAAACTCACATAGTTGATTATACTTTAAAAAAAAAAAGGGAATTCATTTCAAATGTTGGGAGCATATTTACCAGATAAAAGTAAAAACATTTTGTATAATTTTTCATTTGGAAACTTTATTTCTAAATTTGTATTAAAGTGATTTTTTAAAGTAAAATATGTATTGTTGAGGAGTCTTAAAAATCTGAGTCTTTCCATTGGACAGATACTGTAAACAACCAGAATAGACATTTCTTACCATATTGATGTGTAGCAACAGCAACCCTTGAACTAGGGTTATTGACAAAATAGATTACAACAGCTCCATAAGAGTGGCTTGAATTAGTCTGAATGCATTTAGGCAGCTTTAATTCCTGAATTAATTATAGGATATACTGTAATGCCGCAACGAAGAATCCATTAAAGTAATATGTCAAAGAGAATTTGTGTATCAAGGAGTAGATTGTTGTATATAGTCACAGCTGTGAGTCTGGGTTGGATGGGAAGATCATGTGCCCAAAACTGAGTTCTCGTACAACTCTCTGGTTACTGTGAAGGCAACAGAATGTTGCTATTGCCAGCTCCACGTATTGCTGCATGTCTGGTCTTTTTTCCTCTGGGTGGTAATTTCAGATCTCGATTACTTGTATTTAAAGTCACTGAATTTCCCTCTTCCCCCTAAAATGGAAAAAAGTAACTGTTCTTAAGCATTTGAGCCTAGCAGCTTGGGACATACACCCCTCAAATATCTGACCTAACGTGGCTTGTGAAAAGTGCAATGACTAGTAGTGCTTTTAGTGTTGGAAACTGTTTCAAAAATGACTCTTCCTGACTGCAACGACCATTGTCCCTTTCTCCATCCATTCCGTGTAACCGTGGCTGCAAAGGTAGAGCCAGGACTGTGCTTACTCCCTCCTTACTCCTGTCTCCTTTTCTAGCAGTTCCACTGAGGCTGTGATCTTTTAATGACTACTCAGTGAGAGAAAACTTGTTTACCTTGTCATAATGCCTGTGCACCCCATAAAGAAATTTGATTCCTAATGGCACCTATAATACTGAAATTTCATCATGTGTCGCTTTTTATGAGACATGTGGACATCTGAAAAAAATGGCATAACTTCTCACAGAGGTGTTGTGATTTTTGAGGGACAGAGCCTCATGCCAACAACATACAACATATAAAACAAGTGGCTGGACCTAGGGCCTGAACACTTCAAAGAAATGGGGAAAGAATCCTCTTCGCAGTGGCCATAAAGCAGCTTTTGATCTGTATTTCTGAAGCTGTGCTGTTCATTGTTGCCTTCTTTTGTTCTGCTTCTGCCTCCTGTTTCCCAGACAAGCCTGTTTGCTTTAGCCTGCCTGTTTGGTGCTTTGCAGAGCATTTCTCTAGCCGGGAATTTCATAGCACATAGGTTTATGTGCCCTGTAAAAATTCCTCACGAATCCTGTTCCATCATTACTTAGTAGAAGTACAGCATTTCTGCTGTCATGGTGCTCTTGACTGAAGGCATAAGTGGTATATAGGCCCCTGGGTAGTTCCTTTGTGCTGGAGTAAATTTTACTTAAAATTTTTACTTGAAACAATGATGATCATGTTTGTGTGTGGCACGGTTACTTTAGCAGCCTCAGAGTCTCAACCATTTTATGCTCTCTCTTTTTTTAATTATTATTATAGCAGTTGTCCAAACATACAAGCACATGGTACAGTCTCTCTGGAAATTTTAATTCTGACGAGAGCAGAGGTGGGAAGAAGGAGGTGGCAAATTGAAGGTTTCACTGTTTAAATTCAGCTTTTGCTTCAGTCTTCTAAATGTTCCAGAGTCTTCCACTGCGATCATGTTACTGGGATGTATAAGTGGTCTCAGAGATATAAAATTCGAAACCAGTATTAAGTCAATTTGCTTTTTAAATCATTTCAAAGCCGAGCATGCCATTTTAACCCACAGTGTGTTTGCATTACCTCACAGACCTTTAGCTGCAGTGGCACTAGCAGGTGCCACTTAAATATTGTAAAATATTATTCTCTGACTAGTGCTCCTTTAAACTAGGCTATTTAATATATGCATTGCATATTATACCAAATTCAGCTTTTGAGGAATTTCAAGTTTGTAGCCAGGAACACCGAATGGAAAGCATTGACTGTTAAATAACATACAAATTAACTATCCACAAGTTTAACTCAAGGAACAGGTTAATAAATCTGTCAGAAATGCCTGTCCTCCTAAAAATATATTTTAATCTTAACATGTTACTGTAGCCCAGTAAAGACTTGGTGATATCAGCATAAATGATTTTATCTAGTATTTTTCTTTTCAAGATAAATCCAAAGGTGTTAAGATCACATTGGTTTTATGGTCATATTTGATATATGATAATATCATCTATGTCTGCAGAATTTATGATATTAATATGAGGAGAATGGTGGGATTATTATTATGGGTCACACAGTATTACAGATCCCAATAATAGTACACCTAAAAAAAGAAAAACTGTCAGCTGTAGTGTAGTGTCAGCACCCATCTTTTCAAGCTGTTGTAGTTCACGTTAGAAAGAAGGCCATTTTAGCTGGGAGCATAACAATCTCATTGTATTAATCATTTTCTGTGTTTAAGCAATATGAGGATGTCTGCTTTCAATGACAGAAATAAAATCCTTGAAGGGAACAGTCTGTGAAATAAACTCTGAAGGGATAGTGAGACTGCCTCCCTTTACTCCCCGTGGCCTAATTAAACAGTGGAAAAGCCACCATAAAAGAAATTAAATTTAAAAAGACAGATTAGCAACAGGAAGGGTGTGGCAGCAGACGATGTGCATGTGGCTCTTCATTTACAAGTAACATGAAGAGCTGTGGTGCTAAGAAGCAAAGTAGGGAGTCACTGGTCATGGTTTTTTTAAAAAATATTTTCTCTTTTGGCAGTGACAGGATACTCTAGTCTTGTCTGGTATTTTCCTTTTGTAATCTTCTCCAACAATATGATACCAAGAGAAAGAAAGCCATATGCCCCCAGATGTGCTATTCTACTGGTAATATTTCATTAATAGAAAGTATATGAATAAACAATTTATAATCCAGATTTTAAAGACACTTACACATGCCTATACATGTTTTTCTGTACAAAAGGACTAGCATTGGACCCAAGCCTTTGCTGAATGATTTATATTTTAAAAAAAAAAATCAGTGGGTTTTGTACTGAGAAGATTTTTATTGCCAATAACCAGTTCAGCCGTTGATTATTCTTTTTGAAAATAAGAGAAGCTCAACTTCTGTCAACTGTTGAACTCATAAATGTAAATGATTGACTTTACTTGGGTAATAACACATGGTATTTGATATGACTGATACAGTGCAACATGACTGGAAGAGTGCAAACTGTCCAAGGATTAGAATTATTTTGAAAGTAGAGGTTGACTGTAGGAAAATCGCCAACACTGTTCTGTCTGGTGCAGTGCCATATTCTCCATCTCCATACCTTTGCTGTTTGGTGTAATCTGTTTCTGCATGGTTTGTGTTTACAGTAACCTACTGTTAATATTGGCACTGCTAGTGAAACAGTACCAATGGAAATTGGTGCCCAAGGTGCTCCTCTCACATAGAGCTCCTCCTTACCATTAGAAGTCCTTCCCTTGCAGACCAAAACAGCACCCTTGTTTGGCAGGGGTTTGCCTCCATTGCTTTAGGTCAATAGTCGTCTGATGTGTTCTTCATGATATCCAACAAAGTATACAGAAATCCAAGTGCAAGCAGTGTGCCTTAGTTTACTCGCTAAGCCAAGAAGAATACTATAGAGCTTTTCTTTCACTCCAAAGCAATAATATGTTCAAATATTTTAACCAAATAAAGTTCAATGCCTTCTTGGTGCTTAGAGACACCTGTTTGGCAATGCAGTGTGAGGATGAGCCATAACTATGTAGGGCACAACGAAAGTTAACCATTAATCCTTAAGGAAAGTTTCTAAACAAAATTAACAAAGAAGCACACCAAAAAATTCTCATGTGGCAGAAAATACCACTGGCTTGGTCAATAAGCCCAGGTGCTGAGTCTTCATGTTTGGAGTCAGCTGTCAGGCCCCCAGCACCTCCAGCCACAGGAGCTTTCTCAAGGACCCCCAAGTTGGCCACTGGAAATATCCATAGGAGCAGTCTGATGAATGGCTTTTCCTCCTCAATGTACGCATTGTTGCTTCAGGAAAAGTGCTAAAACTGTTTCCAAGTAGGTACTGTGCCTACAGGTATTCTCTTTCACAGCGTAGAGACCCCACAGCCAGTGGCCGTTGAGCCAGTGCTCCTGAGGGGGAATGGGCAAAAGGTTACTGTGTTCCTTCTTCCTCCCCCTGCATCTTTGGAATGGAGCTATATTGCTTTGTAATCCCCAGTATGTACTGAGCATGGGGAGGACTTCATCCTATGTTACGCAAATATCAGATCACAAGCAACAGAGAAATTGTGAAAAACTTGGCCCTGACTCTTCTCTGTAGGCCAGACAAATTACCCAAGCTCACAGAGAAAACAGGACACATTGTTTGAGGTATGGTATAGTGGAAAAGTTCCCTTTATGTGCTCTTTGTCATTAGAATTTATGTCTCAAAGACAAGTCTTCCCAGAGACTTGCCTACAACATTTAGCCTTGCGCTACCTTGAGTAGCATTTGTCTTTCAGACAAACTCCAGCCAGTCAGGATTGAACACCACCACACAGAATGGACTTCACAGGTTTAATTCTTGAGGCAGTAAATGTTATGGCAAAAATACTGAGAGGTAGGAATTATTTTCTGTAGGTTTTTTAAAGACGAAAAAAATATTAGATATTTCATGAACATGTTAGAGTCATAATACATTCACTATGGTTCCGAAAGCTACCACCACCTTTCATTGTTATTGTATGCTGATTTTTAGGTTATTGAACAATGCTGTTGTACAGAACTTTGATGATGATGTGCATTTAAATACTAGGATTTGGAAAATGAGTAGAGGCTACCTGGTGGTAATAAATGTAGGAGAAGGTATGAGTGGAAAAGCAGTTGCTTTTTTATGGCTAGTAGTATATATGGCTGTACTCTTATTGTGTTTAGGAAACATGATACTTGAGTTTTTATGCATGTGCATTGCTTAGTGTTATGTTTGTGAGTTTCATACATCCCGAAAGATAGGTGCATTTTGCATGTAGTACACTTTTCTGTGCTTTGTTATTGCCAGAAGCTTGAAATCAATACCGCTTTTTCTTTCTGATAATTAAAAGGATGGTTTATCTTTATATGGATCTTTAATTTTAATAAGCTAATAATTCTGATTTTAGCTACTATTATCTTAATAGCTAAGCCTTCTTAAATGTTTTTATCATAATTCCTTTGGATAATGTTGCCATTTTTTCAGCCTGCATGAATCCTTGCTCTATAGTGACGTCTGCTGGAAATGGTAAACCGATATGTTCAAGGGCATATTTAAGCTTTTCAGTACAGGGTTGCTCCATCCTTTTACATACGTGAAGTATGGACTGTACAGAAAAGTAACATTGCATTTTCCCATTCCCTAAACCAGTGTTGTTTCTGCACTGGACGTGGAAGAATTTGGGCTTTATCTAGTGACAGACACATACATTTTGCCTTGCAGAATATTCCAGCAATGTAATTCATGACACTTGTTCTATGCTTGTCATAAAAGTTGATAGTTAAAGTCATCAAGTTCTGAGAAATAAGTGTTTATGCTTTGTATCAGATCCATAGTGAAGTGTTCAGATTCAGTTATTCAGCACTTGTAACTGACATTTCTGTCACCAATATTTAAATAATTATAGAGGAGTCAATGAAAGAAATTTATACTTTTAATCTGACATTCAGAATTAGGTTATATTTGCTTTATATCTTAAAAAAAGTATAACATTCAAAATAGACACCAGACATTTTGCATTAGAACTAGAAAAGGAAAATAATGAGCCCATTTTTAAATGAATTCAAAAAGCAATCTGATTTTAGTTCTTGCAATGCAGAGCAAATAAAATAAAAAGTATCGTACTTTATTTACTAACCGATGAATTGAATTGTCCGCCTTTTATTACAGATATAAAGCAAAGACTATGAAGAGGCAATCATTTTTGCGGCTATCAGACTTTCAGTAACATATCTCTTGTGGTTTAAATAACAGATAGTTTAAGTGTTTTTCCATTACCTTCGTGTAAATGAAAAATGCATAAAATATTTTAACAAGGCAAAGTAATCCAAGGAGATTGTTATTTTGTGTTACAAATTAGGTTATTTCTGTCATAAAATTAAAGGAAAAAAATCAACGCAAGGACATTTCAGCTTAATATCATTTACCAGAAGGAACATGTAACAGATTTAATGAGCTAGCAGGTCACCTGAATCCAGCTGTTTCCGACCAGCTTTATGAAACAGAGAATGCAGCTAACGGTAGGAGGTAAGCATTATTACAAGCTCTCAAGGAGTTACAAAATCGATTTCTGCTTGAATGAATTAATTTAGATTATCAATTTATAACCAGCTACACGAATCCCATCAACTCAACAATTCAGTGAATGATCAGGCTCAGCCCTTGCAAAAGCTTAACAATTAGAGAGCTCTATAGTTATCTCCTGTCCTACGGTGTTGCTAACAAAGTTCCTTAGTTTGACAGAAAGAGAAGGAAAATGTTTGCTTAAGGACATTGCAGGAGTGAAACACATCTTGGGTAAGAGAAAAGAGCAGCTACCATAAAACAACTGAGTTCTTGTGTCTTACTTTCCTGGGAATTCCTCCAAAGGTAACTGAAATGCAGTGATTCTTTTTACTAACAAAAGAACGTGACCAGTGCAAGGAAGAGACCAGACCATCTCATTTCAGTCATGTACCTCTAAGGAAAATAATTAAGGATAGGATGTGAAAACCAATGCTTATAACTATCACATACTCTAAAAGTTTATACGTGTAACACTATTAAAAATGTCTTGCCTTTCTGCTGAAATGCAGCAAGGTGGTTCCTCTTCCTCTCTGTTCTAGTGCAGTCAATTAAACCTGTGCAAAGAACATGTAAATTGCTGCTAGTCAGAACGTTGCTGTTGTACATTTACTTTGCAGAGGTGTTAAATGGCTACTCAGGATGCAAGTCATTGGCGATTCAGGTTGTTCATGTTTTAATCTTTGACTTATGTCCTTCTTCTAATATTGCAAAATGATTATGGGTAAAAGGACATTTTGCTGTGCATCAGTTACTGCTGTCTCTCTAAGTATAAAATACAGTGGTTAGTCTTCCTTGCCTGTTCAGTCATCTTCACTCTCAGAAGACAAGAGTGGTGCAGTAACTACAGCACTTTAATAGTAGCATATGATTTACCACAAGGACATTAAACTTAAATAATTAATTGTATTTATAAATATCTTTTAACAGGAGCTGGGATTCTGGGTTTAGTAATCAGCATCAGTGGTGAAGTATAAAAGGTGATCAGCTGTTAGGTCATAAAGCTTTATTGTTGCCTGAAAATAATCTCAAATTATTACATTTTAGGTCTGAGAAAAATCAATAGGATTATATTTTTCTCCTTCTAAAAGGTACATTTGCAGTGCAGTGTTCAAGGAGTAATAGGCGTGATGGCTTCTGTTAGGGATAAAATGAGTTGTACCTATGTCATGTGGAAAGTATACCACTAAAAAGACCTCAAATTCTTGACAGTTTTAAACCACTAACAAAAATTGTTAAATAGCTCTGTTGCCCTTATGCCTTAAGAATGGGTGTAGGGTGGCAGTTAAGTACTGGGAATGCATCTTCTGAACAAACTTGAATGTGTTCACATTGGCTACCAGTACTTTTTTTTTTTTCCTTGGCTTGGCTGTTTACAGCCTTCTCTAAAATCTCTCCGAGCAGGCAAAAACTGAAGAAGACAACACAAACCTATTTTAGTGGAACAAATAAAAATTATGAGAAAATATCTTTTTTTTTTTTAGTCTTTTATGTAATATTAGTTCTAATTTGACAATCAGATTATTGTCTTGTTCCTCATTAATTATTGTGATCTTAGTAATGTTCTGTACTAGTACGTATAGAAGTTGGTGTTTGTGACATGGTAGAATGTAAGTCTCTGATTTTCTGGAACAGGCATTGTACAGACCTGTAGGAAACAGTAGTCCACCCTATAGAGCTCATCATCTACCTATTTCTTTTGAATGTCTCTCCAGTTTTATTTTCCTGAAAAGTTTTCCAGGCTACACATAGCTACTCAAGATCCATAGAGTGACTCTGCATCAGGTTAACTGAGAGCATGGGAGCTATCAGCCCATCAAACAGTAAGGGAACTCATCTGGGCATGTTCTTCTTTCCATCTGTACGAACCATAGCAGGTACTATAGCTTTTGGGAAACAGGATTAAAAGTATATATGGCACTGAGAACAGTGGACCTGTAAGGCATTTTTTACACAAATGCCTTGTGCCTTATGCGCTTTCCCAAGGGCCTGCTCAAAAAACAAATTCAGTAGATGGCACAGTGCTGCTGTTGGATGTACATTTGGGATATTTGCTGCTGAAGACACTGGGGCTTTACAAAAGTAACTCGGTGTCAGCACTTTTTGCTGTCCTGCATGCAGTACTGGAAGCAATGTAATTCTGGCAGTACCATACCTCTGTCTTCTCTGCAGTGTGTTTGCCACAGAATCCTGTGCTTCTGCCACCATACTCTTTCCAATACCCAAGCCACCTCCTTCAAAGCTAATTGCAGTGTCAGTGTGATCTCCTCTACTACGATGGTTGAGTCTGAGGAAATAGCTAAATAGATCTTCCACTATAAGCTTTCATTGAAGAAATTCTTCTTCTCAGATTTGTATAGTTTATCCCTAGCACATGCTTTCATTCATGGAAAGGCAGCTAAAAATTAAACAGGAATCAGGTTCAGTGACTTCCCAAATGGCAGTCTTTCACATTCAGCAGCTATTGGGCTGAGATGAACCTGTAACTTTGCCTTTGAGCGGAGAACCTCCTGCCATGTGCCATGTAAATCTCTCTTCCTCCTTCATGCCCATAATCTGTCACAAGGTGAGATCTATTGATACGCAGAGTGTAGGAACAGGGCTCTTGCTTGTCTATGTGTTTTGGTCAAGAAGTTGTAGCTACCTGTTAAAAAACAGTAAGCTAAGTTTTTAGGTATTCTGTAATAATGCACTGTGGAGAGTTTTAACTAGACAACTCTTTCAACAGTTGTGAGAAAGGCCCACTTACTGTTTCTCTAAATGATGTGCATTATCACCAGCGAGTGGCGAGTGGCTGGTGAGGCATGCCTCAGTAACAAGGCAGGAGTGCATTGCGGGTGAGGCAGCCTGTATCCCAAGCACACAAGCTCTGTGACATACATCCTGGCTCTGGAGGCCACCATGGCTGTTTCTGCATCGTGGTCCTGAAAAGGGGAGCGCTGCATGGAGGTACCTGAGCAGCTGCAGGCAGAGGCGGCTGAGGACAGCCAGGTGTGTTACCAGAAACATACCTGCAGAGCTGGTGGCAGCTGAGGTGGTAAAAGGTGTTGGTCCAGCATGGTGAGGAAAGGGCTGGTACCAAGAAGGTTCAAAATATTAGTAAGTTCAGCCACAGAAATACATAAAACTACTGTCCCAGACAGGCTATACTGTGATTGTATAGTCTTTGCAAAACAGCCAGCAGAAAAACTAATAGAGCTGAAAGAGACTTCACTCAACAGGGTTTGGGGATATGGCCTTCAGAAGGCTAAATGCTTTTTGCAGAGTCTTTGGACCTCTTGGCAAAAACACTGGTGTTTGCTTTAAGACTTCCTGGGGTTTTTTGCAGATAACACAGGTTGTATTAAAAAAACACTGTTTCATGAGTTTCTCTTCCTTATTAGAAAAGTTCATGAGATCTCAAAGCATCTTTCTGGTCACAAAGGGTAATAATAGCCTTGTTATGTGTGGGATTTCCTTAGCATAGTTTCAGAAAGGTGCAAACATATTCATCAGAAGTGATTATTTGTTTAATTATGCCAGAGAATGCTGGTAAGCTTTTGGATTTTCTAATTTAGAAAGAGGCCAATGCAATTTTTTTCATTATTTTCATAACTCTAGCTATAATAAACTGTAATTTTTCAAACATATGTTTCCATTTTATTTTATGTTGGCAAAGCCTTTGAATGCAGTCCCTAGTGCTTACCTTAACTACACCTCATAGAGGTTGTAAATACACCTCTCCTCAGCTGCATTGCAGCTAGAGACAGCGTCTGGCAGCAGGCTAGGATGGGCAAATGACCTCAAAATCCTGAGGGCCTATAGCAGCGGTGTTCCACATTATTGATAGTAGCAGAGATATTGACAGTCTGTGCTTGGAAGGAAAATAGGAGTTTGATATGACATATTGTGTGTCTCAGCAAGACTCATAAATAATTTTGACAAGTTTTTGTATGCATGGGAAAGTCCTTGATTCAGCCTCCCATAAAAATAAACTTCTATTATGGAATGTATTTGTCAAGTGGCTGTGTGATGGATGGAGCTGCGTTTACCCCTTGGCAGTTCGATGAGTTTTAGATGCACAGCTTACCAGAGAGGATTTACGGGCAGTACAGAAATAATTATTCAGTATGAAATACATAATTCCTGTACCTGAATTTTCATTTTTTATTATATGTTGTTTCTGTTGCATTTCTGGTCTTTAAGACAAAAGGCCTTGCCATTTTATGTGAAGCTGTTGTATGTCTGTAGTTTCTGTTTGGAGAAACTAATTCAAGTCCTTTCTCAAACTTGGCTTGTATTTTGTTAATTGAGTCGGAGCTTTTAATAAATAAGGCAAATGCAGGGAAGTTTACATTTTAATTTATTTTTTTTAACAATAAAAACTCTCTTGAAAGGATGTGTTAGCCTTTTAGCAGGAAAAAAATTAATAAATCCAATGAAATTTAGTTTCTTATGCTAGTTATCGCTACTGTTGCTCTCTTCCTCTCACACCTTTCTGATATGGAACCCAGATCACTTGGCATATTTGTTGCATTCTCCTTTAAGGCTCTTCCTGCAAGACTACCTATCCTTCAACTGTTTCTCTTCTTTGCTTTTTTTACTGTAGTCTTTGTTTTCTGTCAGGGCCGCCTTTCTCTCTCCTACCTCTGTTATTTCTGCCTATTCATTTCTTATTCCTTTCACCTGTTCTGTTTTTACACATTTAACCTTTTCTTTAAACTTGCTTTCTCATTCTTTTTTCTATTCCTGTCCTCCTGATTGAATGTTCTCCTTGCTGTTTATAGTTCCTCCAGCCTTTCTCCTTTACCTTCTTCCTGCATGTCCAGTCCGTTCCTTCTTACCTTTTTTCCTCTTTGTTCTCAGCATCTTCTTATATTCTGGTTTATTTTTATACTGCTACTTTGTGGCTTTCTTTACTTTTTAGCCTCTGCCCTCTCTATTATTTACCATTCCTAACAGTCATATTTCCTTCCCCTGTTCGCAGCTTCTAACCACGACCTTCTGACAGATACCAGTTATTCAGTGTTTCTAATTGGTAGTCTGCTTGGTTTTCCACATGTAATGTGAAACTTCCCAAAGTTGTGAACATGGTACTTTTTTAGTCATTACAAGAGAACTATTCAATTTTGGATAGTTCCCATAAACGTGGTTAAGAAATCCCACTGTCCCTTCTCCCCAAGAAGAATGAGATAGTCCTGAATGTGTTAACAAAGCCTTCTGTTGTAAAAGACTCAAAAGAATAATAATTTTGAAAATAACTTTTAGTATATAGTATGGCACGTGCATCAGTCAGGTTAAGAGATCCCACTCATCATAGGTGAGAATTATTGCGAATACAGGAAGTTTAAAGAAATACCAACCTATTTTTAAAAGTAGATTATTTATTTTAAGACTTCCTACCATTTACCATAGCCTGTAGATATGGTAAATTAGAATTCCTGTTCTTCAAGAAAACATAGTCAGAGATTTGTGTAGAGCAATTTGAATGTTAAAAATGTGCCTGGTCAAACAGTCTGTGAAAATAAGTATGTTAATGCTTAAAACTAGTGCCTGGATTCTAAAAATTGGTTGCAATTTGAGTTGTGCTAACCTTATACATACTGACACCTGGCTCAGGTGCTCATGCGCAGTTCACATTCTTGGATTTGAGCTGCCCTCTGATCTGCCACTGCCGCTCCAGGAAGGCACGGTCTCCAGTGGCTCCGCTGGCCAATCTGACACGGGTGGACCTCTCAGATAGCCTTCAGCATCTTAGATGTGGGCAGCTGAGCCAATTCATGACTGTTTGTCCACATGCAAAGTAATGTTGCATATTCCTTCTAATATATTCAGTTTTAGCTTAAATTAGCAGCAGGGAATCAGCAGTAATCTCATTTGGGCTATGCTAGTAAAGCTTTGGAGAAAACCTAAATAGCAGGTGCCCGCAATCAGTTAAATCCTCTGACTGTCTGCCAGTCTCCCATACGTGCAATACCATATGGGGCAGCCTGCAATTTTGAATCATTATCTCTTCTTACAAATTGTCCACAAAAAGCCTATTTTTATTATTTACTTTTTAATATTTTTTTTCATGGACAGTTCCTGCCCACCAAAACTCCATTTCTAGTATTGCTTATCAAGGTGACACATGCAAGTAGCAAGGACTTGTCTGCTGCAGCTAATTATACCACTGCAAAAACCTACCAGAGTTGAAAGTCAGGCAATTGTGAAATATATTAGCACACATGCATCTGTGTTTATGCTGTGTCGTCTTGCATAGATCAGGGCATCCATGCTGTAGAGCTGGGAGTTAGAACAGTGTTTCCCATATTCCTGTTGTCCATACTAGGAAGAACATCTACTGGAGTGAAGGGAAATTTATCATCAATTAGATGGGCCCATAGTTGGTAGAATCTCCTTCTTTAAAATTATATCCTATAGGGCTATTTTAAATAGTTACCAAGTTTATTAGGTATCACTGTTTGCTCCACGTCAGTTGAAGGTCTGTCTGTACTTCCATTATAAACCTCCTTAATAGGAAAGAATTTATGACCTAGCTATTAAAAACATTCTTGGCCTAAACCTTATTGAAGAAATTCTCATGCAGAATTGTTATAATGCTTTTAAAAAAAAACCTCTTCTGCAATCTATTTCTCTGGAATTTTGGTGCTAAAACAGGAAAAGCAATATTTTATAGTTTTACCTGCTTTTTTTTCCCCTGAATGTCTTGGAGCCGGGGGGGGGGGGGGGGGGGGGGTGGAATGTTAATTGTAAATGATGAAGTAAATGTGCACTTAGGGGTTGTTTTGTGTTTTATTTTGGGGGCTTTGAGGTTTGAGGGACTGGAAGAAGGAGGAGGATTATTGCTGCCTGTTAAAGTATGTATTTATGAATGTCTTAAAACTTTTCTCTCTTCATTTTCTCATTTCTACTCCCCTTCTCCTTTCCCAAACCTGCCACTTCATTTGCAAAATTCTTTTAACAGCATTTTTATTATGCATTCTCATAGAGCTGTGTATTCACAGTGTTGTATTAACATGATGCTTTCTAATAAGTATCAAGCAATTTCTCAGTGCACAGTGCTGTGTCAGAGATTTCTATTACTAATATCTTCAGGCAACTTCATTTCAACCCATGTTGTGCTTCAAGGATCTGTCGAAGTGCACTTCAATGCATCTGAAAACATCCTCAAAATAGAACAACATGGATTGAAATTGAGGGGCCTGGAAGCAAACTGGAGGGGACAATAACAGCTTAGTAAAAGTCCTATTTTTCTCTAGTCTCGCTTTCTTTTTTATAGCACCATTAAACATAAGAAGTTGAACAACAATTAAATACCGTGGCTTGCTATAGCAGTGTGGTAGCCTCTCTGGAAGAATTAGCATCAACAAATCTGAGAGCCAAGATTGTTGTTTGTGAACTTACATGGTTGTACTCATCTGGTACCCAGATTTCAAAGGGTGAAAGTGGAAGTGCTTTTGCTGATTTTAAGCCACTTATCTGCATATGCAAAAAACATTACTTCTATTCAGCAAAAGCAGTGTACGGCAGTATATTGAAGGTCGAGTTGCAAGAAAGTAGCTTCTAAGCAGTGGCCCTGTTACTGATGAGCTTTCAGTTTTCATGTACTCCTCTTACAAGAATATAAGAAAGAATAACGTCAGTTTTACCTGCTTTCTTTCTGTTTTTTTTCCTGTAAAAGGTGAGTAGCAAAGAAAGAATCAGTTTAAGTGATTTTCTATAAGAAAATAAGACATTGTAGAGGACAATAGATATCTATTCCTGTCAAAAAACAACAAAAATGTTTGCTGTGGAACCTGTTTGTATTATTAGACACTAATGAAAAGTAATAGCTTTGAAAATATTTGCTTGGCATATAATTTGGCATATATGGCCAAAATTCTGTGCAAGAATGTACTACAACTGAGCTGGGTGGCAGTGGGTGCCCTCACAGACAGTTTTCTAGATAAAAGATCATCAGGGTTCAAGTCTGGGATTGTTCTGTAGGCATGTGGGCTGCATTGTTTCCCTTAAGCTAACATCTCCTGATTTAGTCGCTCAATATAAGGAGATTCCTAGCTTGCGTGTTTCAGAGGAAAAACCCTCAAAAATGTAGAGTATGATGGTATGGTATCTGACTCAATTTTAAGAGAATTTGAAAGACAACAGAGGGAACTGATCATGCTTACCTCAAGAAGACACTGATACCCCGTGATTATAGTTATTTATCATGTACGCATGCATGTATGTATGTGTAGTAATTGACTACAACAGCTGCCATAATTTAAAGATACAAATGTGGTCAATAGTAGCTGTTTTATTGGTGACCAAAGTACATAAGAAAAAAGGGGGATATGTCATTTACTAATATGTAGTTAAGACAGAAATCCATTTCTCTGTTAGGGAGTAGGTCTGTTTAAATGTGGCAGGGGAACAGGCTACTTACTAATAGGAGAATGTCAAAGTGCATATAAAAATTTTAATTAAAAACTTGTTAAGATTTTATTGCCCTTCTTATATGCTTGGCCAGATTTACCTTATGGAAAGTCCCTTTAAACTGTTTGTTTATTTCAGCGGCATTGGGATAAACAGTCCCTGAAGAATACTGGTGTGTGAGAGGGATCCTCACTTTTGAGAGTACCCACATACTAAATTGTGCTGTCTTTCAAAGAGCAATAGGTTGCAGTTGAAGGCACTTCCCTCCCAACTCTCCAGAGTACCGCAACTTACCTAAAACACTGCTGTTTAAATTACAAAGATACATCACTGACCCTCTTTTTTTTTTTTTTTTCTGTAGTAAATACAGCAGAAGAGATAGAGAGGGTATGGCCTGCTTTGTTCATTAATGTTTTCGAGTTGTGAGTGGAACTGAAGGTGCTAATTTCTTCAGTAGGTAAAAGCTTTGGGCATTTTTTTTCCAAATACACCTAGGGAATCTGCATCTAAGTAGTGTAAAATACAGTGTACTGTAATTTGCGCTTCAAGCCACAAGTTATGCCTTGGAGATTTAAGTATAGTAGGCTTTGCCAGTATCAAAAGATTAACTAGTGGAGGTGGCTTGTGGGTGATTCATACAGTGAAGTTTCTAACTGGAAGAACTGGAACCTTAGTTAGGCGCTATTTGCACCACCTCCACTAAAAAAGGATTTTAAACTCATTTCAAAACTGGTGAAAGTTTATTGGGTATCCATATTGGCATGTAGGTGCTTACAAGCCCCTTCTTTTTACTAAGGGTCAAATCCAGCTCTACCAGCTGCGGTTTGGAGGCAAGAAAAATCGTAGAAGTGGCCTCTCAAAAAAAAAAAAAAAAATATCTGTTATTAGGGACTAAGAGGGCAAAAAAGTAGCCTAGTAAAACTGTGATTCTGTTATGACCCAGAACCCAAAGCCTGAGTGAGACGTCAAAAGTTTTCAGTTTTATTGTGTGAAGCTTGCCCCGAACCATCCCCAAGCCTGAACATGGACTCCACAGCCCAACTTTGCCTGAAGAGATACAGTCTTGAAATTGTGGATTCCAAAGAGTTTCTTTGCCTTCTGTGTTTTCCCATTGTCCTTCAACCAAGCTCAGGAAGACCAAACATGATTTTCTTACTGTTACACCTAAGGTAAAAATCTAGAAAATCACCATAAAAAAGAAAGAAACTGACTCAAGCGAACTCATGTGCCTTCTTTAAACACCAGACAGAAGAGCAAAAAGCCCATAAACTTATCCTTTACCCTGAAACTGAGTTTGAGTATAATGTGCTATCATGTTATCATTGTTAAACTTAAAAAACCAGGGATTGCAAAAGTTAAAGTTACTCAGTTTTCAGCCTAAGCTTTGAGCTGTTGCTTGGATCTGTAGTTAAATAGTGTACATGTAAATTTTGGTACAAGAATTCCCCTTCCTTAAGGATATTTTCCAATTAAGTTATGAAGGTAAAGGGAAAAAAAGTCATTGATGTGAATGAGATCTGAAGTGGATCAGAAACCAAATCCTGAGGCAAATTGAATTGAGGAGGCTAAAACTGGATTTTAGCAACTACTAATACTGACTGGAAGAGACTTGATTCAAAGCCACTTTTTTGAGGATAGTTTAGAGCAGGTCAACCCATGAGTTACATTTGAACACTGAATTGCATCGTATTCATCCCAAGTTGCTCTTTTGACTTAAGAAGGGCTAATTCTAAGTTATGGTACTGCTGGCTGTGAATATCATAATCCCTCATTGTGAACTCTGTTTATTGATGACTGAAATGTGAAAACTGCATTGCAGAATATTTAATCTTGTCTCTTCTCCCAATTCCCATCTATGGAGACACACTAGAGTTTCAACTGATATTTTTTTTCCTTTTTTGTCCCATGGTTTCTTCTGTTTTCTGCTTTTCAGAAAGCATGATTTATTTATTTGTTTGAGACTATGTGTTGTAAAAGGATTACCTTGTTAATTGTTTTTTCTAGTGCAGTTAAAAAGTCTTATGCTTAAATAGGTGCTAATGTTTTAGCTTTGAAAGTTACATGTTTACTGCCACAATAAGAAGCCAGTTATTTTTCTTTGGGAAAAAATTGTTTTGTACATCTTTTTCAATACATTCCCCATGCAACAGTCTCCATTTTATACGTTTTTTAATCTCTAATAGTCGAAATACCTGTTCAATCTTACATTATGATGTATGAACAGGATTAGTGATACAGTGTTACAGGAAGAGTGCTGGGGGTCTTGTAAGTGTTGTGACTGTTATTAATTATATTTCAGTAGAACAAAATTGTATACAATAAATTTTTCTTCATAAAAAACTTCAGAACTTCATTAGTTTGGCTATGGAGTCTATGGAGAGGTGAATGGTGAATTGTAGTCATTCAGCTATTTTCTAAACTGCAGTCTTAAATGTGAGTGTATTTTTAACGGTGCATAGTGTATACGTGCCGATTTACAACATCCTGCTGCATCTGAATTACATTTTGATTTTGGTTTGTTTTGGTTTTTTATAATGAGGGGGTTTTATTCTTTCAGTTTCACATGATGAAAAAGTAGCTGGCATGAATTTTCTCAGACTTGTCCCTGCATGGTGATGCTCTCTGGATAGTCATGGAAAATTTCAGCCAATGTGAAAAAAAAAAAAAAAAAAAAAGAAAGAAAACAGGTTATAATTTAAAACAGACTATCAAACTTCTTGACAAACAGACACTAGGTTATAGTAACAGTTTATTCAGGAGCCAGATGGCAAGAAAACCTTTTCATGCTATGTGATGGGACATACCTTCCTAAACCAAACAGAATTATCTTGTAGACTACAATTTGGATAGCCAGATTTTAATCTTCAGTTAACCTTTGTATTAGCTTTATGAAAACCATAAGTGATTAATTTATTAAGCAAGATTTAAGAAAAAAAAAAAAAGGGGGGGGGGGGGGGGAACGACAACAAAAGAGAGTGTTTTTCATCAGCTGGTATTTGGAACACAGTGTCCTAGATAGCATTGTGGACTTACAGGTACCACTGCTAGCCAAATAGAAGATAAGCACAAAAGAGGAGAGAAGGAAAGAACCTCAGACCAGTCCTTCATATACACTTGCGCTCAGGCATCCCATCTTGGTTTGTTTAATTCCCATTTTGAAACTCACTTCTCTCTACAATTTGCCTGATTCTAGAGCTGATTTGTTCCTTCTCTTTTCCTTTATTTCAGTTCCCTACTGAAGTATCAGAACTATCTCCTCACTGTACCGTGATGCTCATTGTTTGTGTTTATTTTAACTTTAATCTCTCCTCTCTCCACTCTGCCTTTTGCCTTTTTATTTTGCATGGTTGTGTAATCTCCAGTGTATAGCTAAGTTGTGTGGGAGTAGCTCTGGTACAACTAGTTGGATTTCATTGTAACTAGGTGAATTGTACTATAAAGCTTGCTAGAAAAAAGGCCATAGCAAGAGAGGACACTGGGACCGCTGGGAGAGACTTGACAGTGATGGAAGGACAAGCAAGATGGAAAATGCAGAGGGAGGAGAGTATAGGGACAAGGCAGAGTTTGTGAGAACTGCTTCCCACAGCCTTTGGCTGTAAGATCTTGTACTTATTGTACCAGTCAGCACTTTTATGTCAGTTCCAAGTGAGAACCAAGAAATCATGATCTTTTCCTTGTGACATCTCACCTTCCATCAAGGAAAACTCAGGCACAGTAAAGAAACCCTTCCAGAGACTCTAATTAAGCTTTCAGAGTCACTTTTATTTTACTGAAGGTTAGCATTTTATCATTTGCATATGAAATTATATGGATTTTCCAAAAACATGCAGTAGATGGATAGAGCAAATAATTTCTGGGAAATACATGCTCACATGAAAGTGCAATGTTACTTCCACTTACGCTTGGGAATTGCTGCGTGGTGGTGCTCTACTACTGTGGCAGTCACATGGAGAAATTGCTGGTAAATAAATAACAAGAAACTAAAAAACTCAAAATAGAATGCAGAGAGGAGTTTTATGAATTAGCTCAAGTTATTAAGAGTGGTACATTTTCAGTATGGCACACTGGCTATGGCTTACTATCAATGCAGTCTTGTGGTTTGAGTAGCTGATTTCTTACTTTTACAGTATTTTATGTAAAGTAAATGCTTCATTCAGCATATAATTTGTATTTTCATTTACCAATATTCTCCAAATACCATTTGGAATAATAAAATTGGAATAATAAAGGAAAAAATGAGAGAGTTCACATACATTGGCAATAATTTGTTTACCTATTCCCTACTTATGGGGAGGCACTTAATTTCTCCATGTTTGCTATTTTTTAGTTCATAGCTGAAGATTCATGCAATTTTTCTGTGCATATGTTTCAAAGTAGGTGCTTTGGCAGTTACATATTAATTGCCTTTGAAAAGTTGTTATGCCCCTTCTTATCCTCAGAGCATCTAAGGAAAAATTTGAACGACAGCCTCAGTAGTCCTTTCTCATACTGCATTTCTTCTAGTCTTTTACACTTCCTTCCTTCAAGAAAAATACTAAGTTGGGTTTAAGATACAAATTTTTACTTCAGGACATTTTCCTCATCCATTCTTCCTTTCCCTCTTCCTTCAAAAGCAAGTCCAAAGAGAAAGCTGGACTAGTAGCTTAAATTTTATGCTCTCTGTATGCCTTATGCTGTGAATCACAGCCACTTTGTTCTTTGGGTACCGAAGTGGGTTGTACTGTACAATATTACGTTGGTAGAATATGGACACAGTGAAATGACCAGAGAATTTGTTCCTTTATGAGCAGTTTTTCTTCTTGTTGTTCTTATACAGCATTGTTTAAAGCACACAAAAATGCAATATATAAATCTGTTGTTTTCTTAACATTCTCAGCAGTTACTCAGAAAATTGCTAAGCACGGTTTTGTGTTTTCTTTGATTCTCATTGATTGATTTTACTTAAAATTCCAAATACTTTAATCATTGTTAGTCCACCTGTTCTAATATTAAAAGGTCAAATTCACAGCTGAAACAGTAATTTTCATCTGTTACTTGCAAATAATTCTTCTCTCTAAAATGTGTAAAATAGACTCGTGACTAATTCAGAACCTTGAATTAGAACCTCCTAAATTTCCAGGACTTGGATTGCACCTGCATCCAAATTTCACAAATTACACCAATTTCCATTACATGCTAAAATCAGGAGGGTGAAAAAATGCTCTATTTAGACATTCTCTGATAGTGTGTTTCAGTCCAAGTTCTGTGTCTGGAGCTCATCCTGGATCAAAAGGTTTTGAACAATTTACTTGTAAATATGAACAGGAAAATATTTCTCTAACACTATTCCAGCCATTTACTCCAGTCATCTTCTTAATAAGTAATACAAGATTATTTCAGAAATGTTAAAAACGGTTAGCTAGTAGTACCAGCCACCCATCCCTGCACAGCCTCCCGATATTGATGAATATTTTTAGCAGTCTAGCTGGTGATCATGAGTTGAGGTTGGTTTTGTTTTGTTTACGGTTTTTTCTTCTATTTTACCTATTGCTGAAATGAAGATGGGGGGAGGGCATGTTGGTCACAGTCATCACAGCGTAAGTGTCAGAGCTAAAAACTGCTTGAGCTGCTGCTTTCCATCTCTTGCACCAGGCAAGGCTGTGAAGGTTTATCTTGGCATCTTATCTTGGCATCATACTTGATGGAAGTGATTGGTTTTGCTTTTTTTTTTTTTTTTTTTAATACAGACTGTAATGTAAGTATATGGCATACAGTATTTGTTCTTTGTATTGCTGTTCAGATTCCTTGAGGTTTTACGAATGACGTTTACATGAATCTTTGAAAGAGCAAAACATCATGGACTTTTAAAATAGAAATATTAGGCAATAAATAGTATAGCTGAAAAATCAATAATAAAATGTAGGTGGCTTTTACTGCTAATTTAATTAAGTATGCATCATGTGTAAAATTGCATTTAGACACACAGGTAGAGCTGCTTACTCATATTGAAATGTAACTCATATACCGTTTGAAAACAAGCTGACATGTAACTTGCTATAAAAAATGAAATATTCTAAGATATCCAATATGTCTGTGAATAAATGAGATGTGCAGAAGTAAAAAGGGAAAAAATAACTTCAAGTTGTCTAAAAAATTACCTGACGATAATAAAGAGTTTGGTTTTTTTTTCCTTATTGATTATTCTCAGAACTTAAGGTTTCACAGTAAGATTGACAACTGAGTTATTTGCCCATACCTAGTGACTGACAACAGATAATGGAAAGGCTTTTACCATGATATAACAGCAGAGAATAATTTCTAATTTACTACTATAGTTCTCATCAAAAGTACCCCAGCAAAAACATTAGATTTATCACTTCAATTACTGGAATTTCACATTTAGTTTAAAGAGACATGTTTCTATAATGTGACAGGCTTTACAGATTCTGAACTTCTTCAGACATTTCAGCTATCAGAGTAATCAGAAAAAGATATAAATGAAAGCAATTGTTTTAGTTTTATAACTTTCAGTGCTGTCTACTGGCAAGAAACGAAACAGGCCATAAACTGATGGTCTTTGCCAAGTCTATAAAAGGAAAAAAAGACATTCCATACCACAGTCCTTTTACTTTTTTTTAAACCAACTGTCTGATACTGGATGGGAATAGCATTAAAATAGCATTCGATTAATATCTACAAATTAACTTTTATATGTATCTTTTTTAAATTAGCCACCTAGTGATAGTAAAATGTTATTTACCTGAAAATATATTGAGTATGTTTTTATTACATTTATTCTTATTGCTTCTATCCAGCTTGCATGCCTCAAGCTAAAAGAAGGAACCAAAAGGTTAAAAAAAGAGTAACATAAAAAACAAAGTCAACAACTGTAGGCTTCTGTACCCTAAAAAAAGTCCACACGAATGGTTTTAAAGCTGATTTTAAATATTCATACAGGTAGTATTTTCTGGTTTGGGGAAGGTAAGGTGTTCCATGTTTTTTATTTATCTACAATTTCTGTAACTCACCCTCTACTTGGTTGTTTTTAGCTTTGGAAACAGCAAACACTACGTGTAAACTGGGGACCCTGGGGCACTTCTCAGGTCCCAAACACAAATACCCTAGCATACCATGTCCCAGCATCGTGTCAGGGAATATCTGGCCACAGATGTACTCCTGTGTACCCCTATTCTTCTGGTTCCTAGAGTGCCCTGGTTTCTTGTGCGAATACCACCTTTGCATGTAAGCTGATTGGGGATTCAGGATGCTCCCCAAAGCGGGTCCCAGGTCGGAGTGCTAAGGACCAAAATGCTGGTGTGTGGGTGTGTGTTGCTGGCACCCTCCCATCGGTCAGCTTACATGCAGTAAAAAAATCTTTGTGGAGGACTGTGCTGTACTTCCCATCTTATAGCAAGATAAATCAGTGCACCACAGGAGATCTGATCTATCTCTAGGTTCACTTCAGGAGATTTCGATCTGTCTCCAGATAAATAGCCTGTATCCTCACATTACACTCATGCACACAGACACACCAGTTCTCCCAGAAATTTGCCTTTTGCAGACAACCCTTGGCAATCCCTCCCATTTCTCATTAAATAAAAGACCTTGAAGGACGCTTTTTTAAGAGGCTCCCTACCAGGGAAAGTCTGCACATTTTCACACAGGATTTCTAGTTCTTCTGCAAACAGAGTCATTACTCTTAAATACAGTCTCACTCAGAGGTGTTCCTCTCGAACCAGGGAGCAGGAGTTTAGGACTAGGAATCAAACCCATATGTCTGGAGTGCACACTACAGGAGACTTTCACTGGTGTGCCCGGTCAGGCGTGCTCTATTGTGTTACCCACACAAAGGTGCTAGCATAGCAATGCACCATAATAAAGCCTCACCAACTAGCAAAAGCAGTAGGGATTTTACTGCAGGTGTTGCAGAATTCATAAATAAGTTCACACAATTATGATATTTGGTATAAATAAAATGGCATCACACATGGTGCCTCTGATGGTCTGATGACTGCTAGGGTGCAGCTTGTATCACAGAGCATACATTTACCTCAAAAAAAAAAGGAGTTTATCTATTATGTGATATGTGAAAGTGGTCTTATTTGGGATTTGCTGTAGAAGTAGGGCACTGGAGTAGTTAAGCCAGCTCTACAATTTTATTGCCTGTTACGGTTGAATTTTCAAGAAAGGCTGTGATTTAGATCACAGAAAGGAAGTATCTAAATGCTATATACAGTGTCAAATGTGCATAAGTGATTGAGCACATCTGTTTATGAGGTACAATACTTGAGTGATAATGTTTATGAGGAGTTCTATTAGGGTGAATAACATAGCTGCAGGTTAAAAGACTGTGTTTGGATTACTTTTATATCCATTGATTTAAAATAGATCTTAATAGATTGGTCACATATTTCAGTATCTTTTATTTTTGTTTATTTACTTTTACAGAGGCCAAGGAAAAGGTTTTCATCAGTTCTGTGCCAGTGAAGTTCTAACCTCCTAACCTTAAGAAAGCAAAGTAAGGGACTGTAAAATCCCAAGATGGCATCCCTAAACGAGCTTGCAGCTCTTCATTGATTTATATAGATTCTTCCTCCCAAATTTGAAGTTAGCAGTATTTTGGCACATGATTAGCATTTTATTTATAATATTCATAAAGTAGTAACTCAGACAGTTTAGCAGCAGAAGTGCTAAGCCTAAGTTAAATTTAGTGTAAGTGTTTTCTTAACAGAATTTTTTCAAATAATTTCATCTCATAGTCATGTAGAATGGCAGATGTTTGCAAATCTTGGTGTAGTACTGATTGAAATATTTTAAGAAAACTGAAATAATGTCAGTGGCAAAATTTATTTTACCAAGTGCAGATGTAAGACATCAAGTTCTCAGACTGATGGCAGAATTAACAAAAAACACCATCTGGTTCAATAATTATCTGAAAATACCCATATTCTTGGATTTGTTTTAATACCACTTAGTTCCCAGCTTTATTTTATCTGTGTTTGCACACCAATGAGACTGATTGTGCAAAATGAAGACTACTTCCATCTGATCATTTTTAAAAAAACAACGTGTTTTTGCATGAATAATGAATCCTTGAATTGTTACTAAACAAGCAAATTATTTGCGTATGTGTCACATCGGTTATCAAGTTTGCACATGTGACAGCTTCAACAGCCGTCACATAAAATTCATAGAGCTTGTAACCATATGTTTTTGCTTGACAAAAAGCTAAAACTCAAGATCAATTTTCAATATGGAATGCACAAATTAACACTTTAAAATGCACCACAAATTTGGCAACATTTGCAGAAATAGCACGTTTCTAGATATTAACTGATATCTTTGGATTCGACCTTAAGGTATTCAATCATTTTGATTAAAAGACTGATTTCTCATAAAACCACAGTCTGTTGGAGGCGCAAAGCCAATGACATTTGAGCATTCATATATTTTCATAAACTTTGAACAATGTCAGTGAGACACCTCTTCAATCTTGGCCACACAACAGCAGGGTATTCAATCTTCCTTTAGCTTAAGACAGAAAATTTGAATATCAGCATAGGGTTATTAATGTGACAGTTCACATGGTGTGCACCATGTTGATTCTTAAAAAGCGGATCTGTGGAATGTATAGGGCACTCTGTGCTCTTGCTGTTAAAAATCCAACAGAAGGACTCGATCGTTACACTTTTTAGTAGTAAAACATGAAGAAAATTGACTATGGTTTTACACCTTGAAAGTTACTGGTATATTTCTGTGATTATATCATCTGTGGTGTTTAATATTAAAGATGTGCAACAGATCTCATAGTGTATTCTTTAATTCTTTTTGTTTGTAAAAAATGGCATTAGCAAGTGACTAAGCAGCCATGCAGTTTAAATATTTAGTTACTCCACCTCCCCCTTTTTCTTGGCTGACTTAATGTCTGCCAGAATTTATAGCATTTGAAATAAATAAATAGGCACCCCCCTTGCTTATTTCTTTAAATTCAGATTTTTGAGTAATGTGATGTTGTTCAATGTAAGCATGTCATTTTACATTACATCATGTTGTAGGTCAGAGGCAATGTAACTTTTTATGATGCATTGTAAATGAGAAAACATGCTGCAATATGTGATATATATTGGTACGTGCCCCTGATAACATCGCTTTTTCTTTAGAGTGTTGTCGCCTGAGCAGCTTGGGAGAAACCAGATGGGCTGTGAGGGGAAGATGAGCAATTCTGTCTTGCCCAAACTGCAAATGTGACAACACACTGTTAAGACAGGAGACAGTGAGGTGCATGTGTTAATATAATACAAGGCACCTACAGATGTCCCAAAGTTTTCATTTAAAAAGCCTTGCTAACCAAACAAAACACAGAATCTTATACTATTTTTTTTAACAGTGGAAAGATCGGCTTTTACTGTTGTACAAGGAGGGGTAGAAGCCTGATTGGTTTCAGATCCATGGGTGCATGCTAATAAATACTGGCGACTACTGTCCAGGAAGAAATGAGGAATGTGTCTTGCATTTCAGCATTCCAGTTCCCTCAGCAATTCCAAATTTACTATAATAATTTAATATTTCTATAGCATCTTCTGTCTCAAAGGATATTGAAACCTTTACAATCTTCCAGCACATCCAGAAGACTTCACTCCCCACTGAAAGCCAGTAATAGCTGAGTTGAAACTCATAGGGTTTTCAGCAGAGAGCAACCACATTACATACATGACCAACATAATTTTCAGTTTAAACTGCAGGAAAAACCCACATAAGCATAATGCGACTAAAAAATACTGGGATTTTACCAAGACATCCTTATTCTGGGAAAATCTGCTACAGGAATCTACCAAAACTGTCTGATCTGAAAAATTGCACGGCATTTCCACCTACATGGTGTCCTACAGTGATAGCAACAAAAGTAGTGAAAAGTCAATATTCTTAATGGCTTGAAATGGCCTAGTTTGGGGGATAAAAGGCCTTTATGCCCTGGTATTGTGACCACATGTGTGAGTTGTTCAACACTATGCTTTCACTACTATTAGTTTATTCTCATTGTGTCTTTAGACTGCGAGGCCTTTCAATGGGCTGCTTCCCTCAGCTCCTGTATTTGTACAGAGCTGGGCACAATACCCCTAAAAACAATTACAATATATAAATTGTAACTAAAACACTACTAATACTACTTACTGCTATGCAAAGATATTGTTTCATTGCTGACTCAGAAGCAAAAGCACCATGAAGAGGCTCACCACTAACTTTCTTGTGCACTTGAACCTACTTTAAATGAAAATTTGTCTGTCTCATCTCCACCTCAGTTTCAGAGATTAACGAGTTTGTAGGCATAATGTTAGATCCACCGGGCAATTTGTGGTGCTGTTTGAAATGGTATTACCCATCCATGTATTTGGATACATATGGATCTCTCAATCGATTATATACTGCTTTATTGTTGTGAGGTTGGATGGACTGAATTTTTCACAAATGGCAGAGTTGCACACAGTTACCTAAATGAAAAGTAGTAAAATACATCCAGAAGCCTATAAAAAAGCCCACACTATCTTAATAATTGTGTATATTAGGAGGGGTGTGGCTATGTAACTTCTTTGCACAAAAATCACGTTTTGTTTGCATTTGGTTTTAGTCTCACTCCACATCTTTGGAACGCTTTACTTTTTCTATACCTTCTCCTACCTATGTAGTTGAACAAGTTGTTCAACAGAAGTCTTCCTGAGAGTTTTGTTTGAGTTCTGTTCTCTTCAACAGTAGAAAAGCAAAGGCATAGTGAAAATAAGATAAAATCAAATGCAATAAAAAGCATTTGTTGTAGCGGTTAAAAATGCCTTCACTTGAAGAAGAAAGACTGTTACGTTATGCTTTTGAGGTCTCTATTGAAACCTTCTAGCAGTGAAGCATTTTCTTTCTTTTTCCCAATACTTCTAAGGAGAATGTGCTATATAATGAAAGAATCTACAGGACAAAATCTTTCCTATTTTAACACAGATACCATGTCACTGCCTCTCTTCTACTTGTGCAGTTGTGATGAAAGCTATATGAATGGCTGAGCTGTTTCGAAAGACCGTATTTTCATTCTGAGTAGACGAGCTCTTCAACACTGCTTCTTTTTCCGCTAACTTTTCTTCTTCCTTATTCATCTGCAGTAGAAATTGGGTGGGAATTGATAATCCTTTAGGAATGTAGCTTTTGACACTTATCTGGTGGATGATAATTAATGCATTCCAAGAGGATTATCATAGTGGACTGTAGTTATAAAAGAATGACATTCCATTTATGTGGAGCGAAACTTTAATATATGGCTGTCTCTATCATGTATTTTTAGGAGAAATCTTCCACCTTTCAGCTCCAGTCAGCATAGCTCCACCCAGACCAGCTGTAATGAGAGCAACTGTAGGCACAGGCACTTCTTACCAGTATGTTACCAAGCCTTAAAAGCACTGAAAACCATTAACATAGCATGTATTTAATTGTTCCTCAGATATTCAATGTTTGTTTGTTTCAAGAGGAGTAATGTTTGCAGAGGATTTGAAATAGAGGATGGAGGCTCAGGGCAATGGCATTAAGACAGATATTTGTTTTTGTAAGAAGCATTTTTCATTATGAACTCCATTGTAGTATTGCAATAGAATGAGAGTTTCATAGTCAAGTTACCCAGAACTGTGCTAACTGTTGCAAATTGATGTATTCCTTCACTAAGAAAGTAAATATTTTTATGATTTATGATAATACTTTTGGGCAAGGTTAATGGATCTGCTCTACTGTCTACTGGGAGGACCTGTGAGGAACAAAGCAGCTGTTTTCCTGAAATGGATGGGATTTGGGAATGACTTGCCCATCCCACCATCATATGGGATAGGAATCTGTCCCTCCACATGGATCTAGGGAATGTTTCGACTCAGTTGAAAGGATTTCCATATGGTTTTGACTGATGTGGGACATAAAATTTCCCATAGTATTGGGAGGTGCATGCTTTTTAGATGCATTTAAAATAAAGAATATTGAGGAGGATGATAGCTGTAAATTTTTACCTTTAGGTTCCAGGTGTTACAGAAAACAGTATCACAGCATCAAAAAGGCTATAACAGTATCATATATTGCTGTACAATCAAGGTAATTTTAATAACCTTAAAGCAATAGCCCACTATGAATCAACTGCAGAAAAATTGTCAATATACATTTGAGTATACTTTTGCATTTGTTCCTTAAGTTAATCTTATAGAGGAAGATTAGCCACCAGCTATTTGTCAGGGTGGGCTTTGTTTTCTGTTTCACTGCACTGACTTCTGCATTGCATTGCAGAGATGCTATATGGATGCTAACAGGCTCACTGTAGTAATACATAGCAGCATCCATTTCTCTCCAGCAAGAAAAACTCCCTTCTGATATTTCAGCAATATGTCTGTTTGGTTCAGTATTTGGGTTTATTGCCTGTTTATGTGGTTAACTACCTTTTTGAACTACTGCCAATCTGCAAAAAACATACTGAAAAACAAATCAAAGATGTCAGGCAATTCTCAAAACTACAGGAATAGTTTCAGAATCAAAGTATTCTGTGAGGTACCCAAGTAGAGGTCAGACTCCTGCAATACATTCTGATGCACAGTAAAGATTACATATATGTTAAATAAGAAGAATACCATCTCAAAAAATACATTGCATTTATGTAGAAAACAAATTTGTGACATTGAGTTCTAGATGTAGGAAATGGAAACAATTTATGTGATCCTCTAGCCGAACCCACATGAGGTACAAGATTACTGAATAAAATAAGTTTTGTAGTGCTCTGTCCAGTCTTTGCTGTAAAGAGCAAAGATCCATTTAAATTGAAATTCTAAATAGGTTCAAAAGGAAAGAAAAACGCTACATTTCTAAGAATGTAAACTCAGCATTTATAAGAATCAGAAACTCCTTTTAAAGAAGTTGTATTTCAATCATGAAAAGCTTAATTTTCACCCCAATAAATACATTTTTTTTAATGTGCCATTTCATAGAACAGTATGATCCTGTTTATATTTGGAATCTCACAAGTGAAGGTATTTTTGTTGTATTATAGTATCTGTTCAACAATACGGTAATAGCAAGTCAGATCTCAGCTGGCATACGTTGCAGTACTCCCTCACAAATTAGTATGCCTACAATTAATTTACACTTGTTGACTATATGACGGATGTAGCCCTAGTGTCTTAGGCAGGCTCTGCCTGAAAACGGTAGTCCTTAGGGAATATGTTTGCTGATTTCAGTGAGGTTTGAATCAGACCCATAGAACTTAGATTAAGGGCCGTCCCAAGGCCATCTTCAAGACCAGACTTGGCATGCTGCCCAAACAGCAAGGCTACCCTCTGAGGGACAACCAAAGCACACCTCTAGGTTCTCCTGTGCTGTGGCATGCCTGATGGGTTAGCACATTGCCAGGATGCCTGGCTAGTGGTCCACTGGTATTGTAGCAATTACGTGAGAGGCAGAGCAGAAATAAGTACCATGAGCACAACAAATATGGGAGATACTTTCAAACCAAGAGGAATACTTGAACAAATCAGTCAGTGCAAGTCTCCTCGATCTCCCATTGTTTTTCACAGCAGTGTTGTTCTCTCTTTTTACTTTGTCCTGACTTACTATGTATCTATATTGTTACCATCTTTGCATTTCTAAGAAAATCTCCATTTTATCTGGCCCCACTGGAGGGTACCATGACAATTTGGTGTTTCTTGGTCCCTCTCTTCTAAGAGGTGAAGGTTGCAGTCTGCTGGCTTTTTGGCATCAGGGAAATTGTCCTACATACCTCTGCAAATTAATGCAACAAACGTAGTGTGGTACCTAAGTCTTTCCAAATATTTCAGGTGAAAATTCAGCCTCATCATCACCATAACGACCCATTCACCCCTCTTCCAAAAAAGTAAACGAAAAGCACTCATACATATGCTACATCTGGCTTGATTTCTTCTTCTGTTTCAGTTTTTAGGTTCAAATACTAGTAATGATTAATAATATAATGGCTCTGAGATATTTATTTCTTCTCTCAAAAAGGGAGTAAGTAAATTTATTCTTTCACAAAAGGACATCAGTTTAAAAGTGTATAGGGAAAATGTATCAAAATATTAATTAGACTTTTCTTTTGTTTTGCTAGTTTGCATTAGACAGATGGAATTCTGATCTTTAACAGCATCATGACTCATGAAACTGCTTGTGTACTAAAATGCCATTATTAACACAACAGTAGTTTTCAGCAGTTGGTAATTATTGGCATAATTAAACATTTATCAAGAAACAAGTATTTATCATTCATTAAACTTTCATTAAAAATCCATCTTAGCACAAGCTAGATTAGCCAGTGATTTTCAAGTGATAACTTCTTAACTTCTGGAAGGAATGTAGAGCATTTTGATAGTGAAGTAAGTAATGTATAATGCAGCCTTTCAGGTTTTGTAAACAGTTATAACATTTCAGATTTAGGAGTGTTAATTTTAAGCATTTTATAAGACTCAGACAGGAAAGTGCTTGGCTACTTTCTGTAGGGTTTACCATGTTTGGCACTTTTTAACAGTGTATTTAGGAAAACACAATGCCGTTGGCCTTGAAAAGCCAGTGCGAAGTATGCTTTATAACTGCATTTGCATGACTTACATTCCCTCAACGCCCGATAAGTTTACATATATTGGGACACTGAAATTTACGTTTGTGAATGGACTATCTCATAAAATCTGCCTTATGGTATTGCAAAAGGATGGAATCTCAGACTAGATGCTTGTAATTGGGAAATCTTGAAGAGCTGTCTAGTCCTGATGTAGTGTTTTCCCACACTTAATACTTTTTGATGTTACAGAGAAAAATATGCATGTTCTAGTATTTAAAAGAAAGAGACCCATTACATCTCCAAAAGGTTTTGGTTTTATTTTGCAGAGTGGCGTATCAGACATTATCCCTGGTCTGTTTGGTTTTGATTGATTCATTTAGATGGCAGATTCATTATTTTTTGCCGTGTTTAGGTATGAATAAAAGTAATTTGTGTGAATTTCAACATGCAGAAAAATAAGGTTAGTCAATGCCCTGTAGTTCTCTCTCATTCCAGTTTTCTTATTTAACTGTTTTTAAGTCTTTTCTCCTTGGTTATTTGTTATTTCTGCACTTCTCATCTGCCATTCCCACTAACCCTTATTATCGCAGAAGCACTGGCTTACTTAACCTTGTAGCTACCGATTGGCTATTTTACCTCCCAGTCCTTTGTTTCTTCTCTTGCTTATGGGTACCACAGGATATATTACTTAACCCCTCCCACATAGTCACTGTTTTGCAAGAAGTACCAATTTGGCAAGGTTAGTGTAAGTTTAAAATGCTCTAATGTGATTGTCTAGATTGTGGTGGAGAAAAAACAATATTCAGTGAGCAAGACTGTCTTGGAAAGCTCCTTCACGTACATATGAGCGCTTCACATCTTAGCCCATATTCAGCAACTTTGTGTTTTCTCTTGGGCAAAAAATTTACTGTATCAGTGCTTTTATGTCACAAGAATGAATTGAATTTGTACCCTTTAGTGCAAACAACAATAGACAGAGTAGTAACCTAGTGGAAAACAAATAGACGCCCCATCCCTTTTGGGGATTCAGAGAGGTTCAGAAAGATGGAGCTGACGGTAGAGAGGTGGCAGATAAAAACAGGCTGAAGCAGGAAAGAATCCTGCGGTCATTTATTACCATGCCATCTTCATAGTGTTTGCTGAACCAAGGTGCAGAGTAATGATTCAGACAAATGATGTTAATAATAATAGCTGGCCCTTTGGCAAAAATGGAATACCTAGTATTGCAGCATGAGACCTAATCAGATTCTCCAAAACTTGCTACAGACTGATAGAATCTTTTGTCATCATGTTTTCCGTCAGTTGATTCTCCTTGGATACTGTTTTTTAAAGGGAGCAAAGTGATAAGCAATTATTTTCCAGCAGGGGAAAAAAACCCAAGATTTTAAATATGATCTTTAATATATAGTTTAAAGCTAATTTTAAAATACTGTGTTATTTCTAGGTTATTTCTGGTGGAATTTGAACTGTTAAAATCAATAGTATCTACAAGATACTTCTAGTAATCATGGATTACTTCATCACGTTTAGAAACTTCCTGGAGTTCATTATCTTTTTTTTTCTTTTTTTTTTTTTCCAAATAATCAACAAAGAATTCACATTACTTATTGAAAGTGAATAATAGCAAGTGTGCTTTAAAGTATTTTTTGTTGTGCACAGAATATCAGCAGTAAAAGTGAGTTCCATGTAAAGCCTAGCTATGGATTTTAAACAAGGGATAGCTGTTAGTACTGCTGACCTGATTAATTGCTTTGATCTGTTGTTAGGTATTTGTACATAAAAGAACATTTTCACCCAAAAAAGCTTACTAACCATTTTGTACTGTTCAGATATGACATGGTTTTGTTGTTATTTTTAATAATACCTGCAGGTTTTAGGCATAGAGGTTGCAATTATTTTTATTAGCTGCTGTTCCGTTAACAACATAACCAACATCTGTTTTAATCCAAACATCATCAGACTTATTAATTAGGTACATTTTGGCATCAATTTATCACACATGCTTTGACACTTTTGATACTTGAAGCATAAGCTATTATGTGTAATGAAAAAAAAATAAGTATGATTTGGAGTCTGTGTTATACATCATCTGTAGGGGACAATTATGTTGGCATGTGGGAGGTTAATGTACACACTCTAGATTCCTTTGCTTGATTTGCTGTTTTCTTCTTCATAACTCTAGGTAAACAGTTTGTGCTGCCATTTAATGCACAGGTTAAGTGTAGTTGCAGGCTATTATACATCATTAGGGTAAGTAATATTCAGCTGTGGAAGAAAGATGGAAGCTTTTCACTTGTAGCCACTTGGACATTTCATTTTTCATCTAGTATGCCACTGCAAAAATTAGTTGTGGCAGGCCTGATGTAATTTATAACCTGGTACCCTGAAATTAAGCAATGAATCACACCATTTTGGCTGATTAGAGTTAATGCGTTTTTCCCAATGACATATTTTGTAAAACAATGCAGTTTATTCTAAACTTTGCCTTATCGGACCTAGTAATTTCTCACGTCAACCTGTGCAATGGATTGTGCCATGTACAGTGCACTCTATCACCAGTTTTCTTTTGGTATTGTACTGTAGTTATCTTCCAGTTTAAAGGGACAGCCTTCCCCTTCTTTCCTAATTTTCTCTACTAGAAAACATCAGCTTTCCACTCCCTCCGTGCCCCCCCACTCCATTCTTAAACCAGACAATTCTAAAGCAAAACACAGAGTAACGCAATTCAGTGCAGCTTGATTGAAAGTGCAGGGTGTAATGATCAAGTGAGTAGAGACCATTGGATTGTGCCTCAGGCCTTTGCACTCTGGATCTGGTCAATAACAAATTTATTACTAATCAAATCCAATAAATACAAAACAGCACACATTTATTTTTATTTGGCACCTAGCTGTCACAGAATAATAATAAAACAGGTAAGTCAGAGACTGCCTTTCAGAAAAATGTGCTGTAGCCAATGCGTACAGGACTTAAAGCTCCTGTACATTACAAGCAGACAGTCAGTCGCCAAAAAGCCTTGTTGTGTACGTCTGATTACCAGTGGGCATTGTGTCCCACTTGCCTGTGGAATATATTAATGGTGCCAGCTCTTGAGTTTGGAGAATTCTGTTAGCTGAGATACTTTGTGATAGGGAGAGGTATCACTGCAGAACAGGATCTATAGGTATTAGTGTCAAGAAGAATAATGTCTTCCTTGCCCTTTCTCCTGGGTTATTGCATGGGTTATACAAAGACTGGGACGAGTTAATAGAAAACAAAGAAACTAAAGGTGTTTGAGGAGGGGAGCGGAATCAACAACATAGCTGAGGCACGTGAATTTTACTGTTGCCAAAAATAATGTGCGACTGTTCTTTCCCCCCAAAGCACTAACATGCATAAGAGCACATGACATAATCATTACAGGCGTCTTACACCATGTAAAACCGACACGGACAAACAGTGCATAGCTAATGTAAAGCTGACATTCAGTATCCAAGATTTTTTGGTATTCCCATATTTTTATATGTGTGTGCATGAAATTTTGCTAAAACTTCTGGATGCTGCAATTTGTTACGCAGACACGTTATGAATTACAAAGTGTATGCCAAAGATACAAACTGAATAAAATGATGGGGAATACATAACAATACCAAAAGTGCAGCTTATGTAGCTTGAAAGTCAGATAGTACAAAATTTCCTTCCTTCTCAGCTGCTGGAGTCCCCTGTATTATTGAATGGTTTATGGAAAAGCCCAGCAAAAGTCTGCAACATGTAGGAGGAAAAGGCAGCACACCTGCAAGACTCTAGCCTACCTTGTTCACACCCAAGATAGGGGAAAATGATTTATTATCTGTCCCTTGAATTTCTCTGAGCGTTCTGTCTAAACTTTAAAAGCAGATTACATTTGCGATTAAACCTTAACAAATGTTGTTTTAACTAGACTGCAATATATGTTATTGACAACAAGCTTTTTTTCCCCCTGAAAATAACATTGGTGCTTAGGCATGCAATTTACAAAAATGACAAGGAAGGGTGGTACTTTTCCCAAGGTGAATGTGAGTTGACTGATTAGCTGGTATTTTAACTTAGATTCTTGCAAATTACAGACATAAGAAACCCTGCAATTTATATGTACTTTAGAAGTGAAAGCTTTAATCCCATGATTCATGAAAGTAAAGTGGTAATAATTTAAGTACCATATTTTATTTATCCCTCAGAGTTGTCAGCTGATACCAGAAGTATTCTCACTATTTTTGGGTTGCTGCCTTTGGCCACCTAATTGCTTCTTAGGAAGTAAGAGGGAAATTGCTTATATAACTACATGGATTGTCTTTGGCAACGTCAAGCCAAGGCATCAATCAGTCCATCTGGGTAAAATCACAAGCTGACTCCGATATTGCTAAATATTTATACTGTCAAATACACACAGACATCCAGATGAAAAGAGGCATTCATTAGGAATTCTCCAGCTTGTCAGTTTAAAGATGTAGATTAGAGCAAAACCTCCCACTATGATACTGAGTGCTCAGGAAAAGTCTATATTTAGCCATTCTGAGCAATAAATATCATCATATTGCCTCATTTAGGTAAATAGAGAATGAATATTGTCAAGATGATCTAGAGATAATGTAAACAGATCCCTGTTCAGAGTCTGTGTTACTAGGGTAAATTCCAGGACATTGGTGTGCTGCTGATGCCTTTTGGTTTAACCCTTTTTCTTAATCGCATTCCCCTCCCCTTTACAGTAACAGGAGGATTTGTTCCTTGCAGATGAGAAGGGAAGCGGGGGAAAAAAAGATAAGGTGGGGTTTCTCTTTAAAAAAAAAAAAAGGTGATTTCAGAATCTGAGTTATTACATTGATTAGTAGTTTTGCTCTAATATTTTCTTGGCGCTGCTAAAGGCTGCTGCTGCTGTTGCTGGAAAACACAGATATCTGTAGCAATGCTGAAGCTTATTCCAGAGTCGAACACAGGAACTGACAAAGCCCATCAGTCAGAAGAACATCACAGCTCTGAGGTTAAGACATGATTTCAAGAGTACACCCAGTTAAGACTCATAGTGGTATTTCTTTTGTAGCACATTTTTTTCTGTGATAAGATGAGGCGTATTGTAAGAATAAGTGATGAAAGATCTGTACTTTGACAAGAATTAAGTTACTGTCCTGCTTCAAAGTGGGTGGCTTGTCCTGACAAATTAAGAGTAAAATTTTTGGCTATACTATATACACAAAAAAGATAGCAGAAGGATTATTTTACCTTTTGGGGAAGGCCTGTGCCTCCCTCTGTAGAATTGGCACCTTGGAAGTTACATACAAGGAGAGTGGTGACTGATGTCAAATTTTTAGTTAATTACACTAGATGATTTTTAGATTAATAATTAACATCTCTCTTTATAACTAAATATCTGTAATTAATCAGCAAATCATAATGTGGAGACTAATTAACTTCAAACTCAAATCTTAACAGAAAATCCATATTACTATCCAGCATCATTAATTACTCTAGTAATCAAAGTTATCCCTCATGGGATTTGACATAAAGCTTTGTAGGTTTATAAACCAAGCTATTATCACAAAAAAACATTTTGGAAGGAGCTTCAAATAGCATTATAGATAACTAAAGTATTAGATTGGAAATTTAAACAAGTTTTCATTTTGTGTGTATTACATTATCAATAATCCACTCACTGAAGCTGGGTAAGTAACTAATAAGAGAGTACATTTCCCTTCTCACCATGTGTTTGCTGGTTTTTGTTGTTTGGTGTTTGGGTTTTTTTTCCTTTTGGAGTTAACAGCAGTGATTTCTGTCAGAAGATCGATTTATCAGTCTTTTAAAAATAAGGCACACTTACACTTTCTGGTAGCTTTTGCTGTGGTGCTATCCATGCTAGTTAGCTGTGTAAGAAATGAATCAACAGCCATTTATGTCCTGGCATTATTCATAAGTACATTTTAAAAAAAAAGAAAAAAAAAAAGAAGAAAGGGTTGAGCTTTAAGATACAGAGAAATCTTTAGCTGTTGATTAGTCAATGTTCAGTAGAAACAAAAGACAACGTAGGACTGTTATGCCAAAAAAACTCACCCCAAACAAATCTTACTTTAATTAGCATGGGCATAACAACTAGAAAGACTTGGAATGTGTTCATTTTAATTTTTAATAAACAGGAAAGCCAATAGTATCATTGTAGCACGCTGAAATCCCTTAGCTGTTTTTCATTTAGAAAATTAGGAGTTAAAATTGTGTCTAAAATCCACATTTCAATTATTTTATCATCTAATCTTCCAAGTGCGCAAATCCGATACTGTTCTTTTGTGTGGCAGCTGTAAAAATCGTAAGCAATTTTTACTGTCAAGAAAACTCTGAATAAATAGAGGCTGTTAACTTAGGCAGATATCTGAGGTTATTTGGTGGCAATCAAGAACTCGCAGCACTTCAACTAATGGGTTATGATCAGAAACTGTTCCTAATAGCCAGCTAGACGGATCTGAATATGAAGATTTCTATAATTTTGTTGTCAGCTTGTGATGTACTCTACTGCTAATTATTTGGAACAATTATGTTTTCCTAATAACAAAAGAAGAAGCAGTGAATTAAACAGGCTTACCTTCAGATCTTTAGATAACATTTTAAATGCACTTGCCATTAAGAAATAACATTTCTTTTTCCTGTATGGAACCCTAATTATGGAAGATGCTTGTCTTTTAAAATCTACCTCTTCTACTTCTTTTAAGCCCGTTCAATGTGTCAGTTTACACTGACGACTTCAGTAACTAGTATTTTCTCAATCTTAGGTTTATGCCTGTACCTCCCATAGACTGCTTACTTCATTTGGTTATTCAAAAACCATAATTAGTGCAGTAATTAACATGTGGATCCTTCAAAGGAAGACTGTTAGAATCATGGGACGTCTCTCATCATTCTTGCTGATGTATAGATGATAAAAAGACTTAGGTTGAGGTGACAACAGGATTTGTATTACTGCACATTATCTGAGCTGCAGGGAAATTCAGACAGGACCGTAGTCCATGGAGTCTTTCCTTTTGAAAAAAGTAATTATCCACACCGTTTCTATAATGTAACTAGGTGTTATCCTGCATTTGCAGCTGTCAAATCATTTGTTTTAAAACCATTATTTTATACCTTACGAATACTTGAAAGTTTGGGGTTTTGCACGTTATCTTTTAACCAATTACAGAAGCGGGGCGCAGCAACAAAAACAACAATAATAGTAATTTATATAAGCATAACAGATTCCTTGACAGTTGATTTCAGAGATGTTTATGGTGACGTTGATATGGTCATGAGATTGCATCCATAAAGAAAAGGCCCAATTTCACTCTATTTATTTTCTCCAGAGAAGATATGTGTATTTTTTTGTTTGTTTAAGATTTCAGGTAAGCTGAATCTGTTGCGTTTTCAAGCCATAGAAATCAGTTGCTGGTATGTGAATCTCTGTGTGGTTCACATAAATGCATTCCAGTGTTTCTCTGAGATGCTTATAGCTGATGTTTTCAGCTTCGATATACAATGTTTTAAATTAGCGCATTAAGGAAATCCACGTTCTTTCATTCAGCCTTTAACTTTCTATAAGTAGTGGTCCTCTTTTTCACATTCACTGACATATGCCAGAAAAATTCAGTATTTTACCCTACAGGCACCCCATGGGACTGGGATGAAATGGCCTCTATACATAGGGTATGACTTTATTTGCTAAAGAGGTTATTTAAAAAAGCCCTTAGGGTACTGCTGCCCTTTTGTCCCTCAAACTAGTAGGGGGAAAAATATAAAAGGGACTACACAGTAATCCCTTGTAGACAGGTGACCTTAAGATAATTCTATACTGTAAGGTTTGTTTCCATTTAATCTCAAAACAGACAAAGGAAACAAAACAAATTGCAGGGTTTAATCTGTTGCAGAAACTTTGCAATATTTTTTCTGTAAATGACTATCAAATACAGATTAGTTTTACTGCAGATTCATAAAATTAGTATTGTTGTAGGTAATTTAATTCAGCATTCTCTAGACAATGCGCCCTATATTCCAGCGAAAATAGCATCTGAGGACTGATGAAAAGAAACATACCCCTATTTATTTCAGGTAACCTGTTAAGGATTTTACTGTCCTTGCAAGTGCTTAAATCCTGCAAGTACAGTCAAGCACAATTAAGCATAAGTATACAGACCTTCTGATTCCAGTAATACTATTAACATAGGAAAAATCAGTCAACATCAGGACCCACTGGAAAAAACAGCAATCAGTTTGTACTTTGAAGTTCTTTTTTCTGTCATTCTTAGAGTTGACTGTTGATTGAAGTTAACAGAGCTACAGTCAAACTAGATCAGAGTTATCACAGGGTCATGGTCCCACTGCAGGTGCATCATTTTGTGGTGGTGTGTTTGGTATTGAAAACTGTGTTCATCCACCATAGTCTTACAGTGAAAGCCACAATGTTATTCTTTGTATAATGCAGTCAGTGTTAATTAAATATGTACCATCCCAATTAGATACCGCTGTTCGATAGGCAGTCTTCAAAATACCATTACAAATTATGAACAGCACCTCTGAACCCACTTCAGGATAGCCTCTAATAAGTCACAGGTGTGACATCACTGAGCACTGTAATTAATGGGTGTTATGCCACTCCCTTGACTTATGAGTTTTTCAAAGGCTTTTAATTACTTTTGAGTTTCAGGCATTCTGGCAGAATTTGAAGGAGCTCTGGTGGCAGCCTGTTCTGAATGAAGCTGTTCTAGCGACATTTGGAAAAAGAGCCAGTCTGGTGGCTGGAGGAAAATGTTTCAGCCGTTCTTCACACCTGGTAGTCTAGAGGGAGGTTAAAGGAAACAACTTCTCTCAACTGCTGCAGGCACAGTTACTGCGTTCCCTTTCTGCATCTGGGGAGCAGCTGTAAAAATTGTGGTCAAATCTACATAGTATATAAAATAAAAGAGAGAAAACCACCTGGAAAACCAAGAGTGGCTTGAAGGGTTATCATGATGGCATCAACCTGATTTTAGGTACAGAAAAGCAATTGTTTTCATGTGACTGCAGACTTTATTTAACTGATAAGAGTAAAAAGAAAAGAAGAAATGCCATCATTTATCACCTATCAATAATAAGTTATAAATGATCACCAGTTAATCAGCTTTTAAAACAGTATTCTTTAATTTCAGTGCCAAAATCCAATAGCAGAAGAATTTCACCCCTCATAGACACATGCACACACACACCAGGATGCACATATCGTAATATTAAGTTAACTCAGGTGTAAAGCTTTGTTCTCTAAAGCTGAAGCTTCATGTCATTGTTTATATGCACAAAACACACATATTTCTCCATATATTGGCACCATATTGGTGTTATCACCGTAGTATTCCCTCCTCTTCAGATGGTCTTTTGTTATAACATTTATTTTTGTGAGGCAAATAAAATATAGTAAATGTAAACCAATTATTTAACCAAATTACTTTGATCGTGGGAAACTGACAATTAGTGTTACAGCTTCTCAGCAGTGAAATCCACACAGCAGAGCAGACTGTGATACCCAGTACTGCAGTGTAAGTCGACGTAGTGCATTTATTTTGCGTAGCAAGCTGTGAGAAAGAAGTGCAGAAGACGAGCAAAGTCCATCTTGATGAACTGTTTATTCTCTATCTGTGCTTTGTATTGTAAGTTGTTCTGTTTTTCTAATTGATTTTTAATATATTGAGGCAGCTTTTCACAGAAACCTTGATGACTGATATCAGCACTTAAAGCATATACACGCGGGTATGAGATGATCAGCTAATCAATGAATGCGTTAGAGACTTGCCAAACTACCATTTGTAATTTTGATTTCTAGTAAATGTTGATGACGAACAGGTTAGTTTGGTTACCTGTAATGATTACCCACTTGAATAGTTCCACCTTTTGCAATGGATTGGGGGGCGGGGGGGAGATATTAAAATTATATGCAGCGGTACACCCACATGATTTGGGTTTATTCTCAAAGCTTGAATGCATCAGCCCTTCTGTGAAATAGCTGTGAGTTAGGAGAGCATTCTGGGTATTGTCATGCAAATGAGGCCACCAAACATACCACTTTGCTTCAAAATTGCTCTGCAGTGACAAGTAGCTTTTAAGACTGGAGCAGGGTTTTCCAAGCTAAGTGGGCAACCCTATATCCTCTGAGATCCACTTTATAAACTAAGTGCCTATATGCAAAGTCCTAATTCCACATCGGAGTGCTCAGATTGGCACTTACTACCTACCCATACATCTCATTCTAATGCAGATTAAGGTAGTTCTTTATGCTTGAGTATTGTGTTCCTCCCACATGCATGTAGTGAAAAAACCCAGAAGATGCAGGTAGCACTGAGAAGTCGAGTTTGATCTGTATTCAGCAACTCTTAAAGCCCAGTTTTCATTATATATCAGTCCAACCAGTACAAATTTTAATTAATGCTACAGCAGCTTCTCAGCAGCACTCAAGAACTTAGCCAGTAGGTCATGAGAAAAAAACAAGTCCTCACCTGCCTCATCGTTCACAGAAAATATCCGTAATCAGAATTTAGTCTAGTTTTAGGACCTGTTTCAGAACTGATAAGAAAATGTGACAGGCTTTTCTCTCTGTTTTTAAAATGAGTCCATCCCAAGTACTTCTGTTGACTGCACTCATGACAAAGGGTGTGGGAAGAGCCACAGAGTCTAGCATAGTGACTATCCCAGGTGATTCAGGACTAGGTAGCTCTTAACCAGCATCTTAAGGCCAGTTGGAAGCCAGGATGGATCGCAGAGCACTGGCATTAAATTATGAAGATATGAGCAGAATCCAGATTCTTTTTTTTTTTTTAATCCGAAATTGTATTAATCACATTGTGAATCAGTGGGAATTTTGTCCATGTCCTGAACGGGGCCATGATTTTACTCTTAACCTCTGACCAGTATGTCCCACGTGCCGTGCACTGGACGTAATGAAGCCATAGAGACAAATCGCAAGGCTGTCATAGGAATAGTGGTCCTTGACCTGCTGGCCAGGATTTATAAAAGCTGGTGGAGACAGTGGGTACTGGATTGCTGCAATGCTAGAACAGCCCGGCTTCTCAAATCCCCTGTGGCCCAGTGTCAGCTGCATTGTCAGTGTGGTGTTGCATGCTGCCTCACAGAAATGACTAATGATCTTTTAAATACAGATTTGAGTGTCGAATTCAAGGCATTCACATTTGAAAATGGAGATCTTAAGGACTTCACAGCTAGTTAGATCTTTTCACTCATACATCTCTGTCCTAAGATCGAAATAGGAGCTTTCCTGGAACAACTGGTTAAAGTTATGGAGAGGGTTACTTTCAAAGTTGGGCTTTCTGGTGTTTGCCGTGCATTTAGATGGTACCTGAACTCTGCTAACCAAATTGCCATCAAACCATCATAACATAGAAATCTCTAAATATTTTGGTTTAAAATATTGATGTGAATGGATTAAAAAAAAAAAAAGAAGAAGAAAGAAAAGAAAAAGAGAAACAAAATTATGTTGAGAAAGAGCTTTTTACAATTGCCCTTAATTTTTTTGTTGTGTGTTAGCTACATTATCTCCCAACCTCTTTTGGAGCTCTTATTTAAGTAAAACTTGGTGTTACATTTCCTTTTATTGCAAGCACTATTTGTACACAAATTGGAGCAGATCACGTTGCAGCGAAGAACTGCATAGGTTGTATCGCAAAATAGTGCATTATCAGCATTACATGCATCAGTGAGAAATGTTTTGCTGTTTTAAATCTCATCATTATGAGAAGAATTTAATATCTAAATGCAAAGATTTTACTGAAAACTTTTGAGCTAGGCTGTTGCCATCTAACTGAAAATGAAAACTTCTTCATGATAATTAGACAAGAAGGATTAATGCAAGACCCACACTATTTATACTGTTTAGATGCAACTTCAGAGATCTACTTTATCAGCTGGAACATGGCTGCATTCATTTAGGCTTGCTTGCCATGGGACAATCCCAGAAATAATTGGCAATCCATTGCCCTGCTGCACTTAAACCCCTTGTCTACAAACATAATGCAAAGTGAAGGTGGTTGACGTTTCATAAAAATGAAGCACATGGTGTGACAGACCCATCTGTGCCAGCTTTATAAAACAAAAGTGCCCAATTTTATCATCATTGCCTTTTGTTCTGCACAATGCTATTCACGCAGTGGTGTTATGAATGCTTGCCGGTAGAGTCTGTAAGCCTCGATTTATCTGACTGCTTCCTCTCCCGTGCTGTCTGTTCTCAATTGCACTGCTAGTTTCCCTGCCCCCACGGTTTCCTCTCCTTACCCGGCTCTTCTCCCCAGATACATCCGAGGTAGAACCTCCTAGCAATTTTCCAAGGTTCTGGGCTCAAAGACTAAACTAATTTGTTTTTGAATTGCAGATCAAACATAAATGGCAAAGCAGCATTTAATCAGTTAGGAGAAGCCAGGGTATGGCTTGTTTAAGTCCCAGAATCCATAAACCTGTAATGATTTTATTATATTGGTGTCAGTTTTCATTATTTTCATGAATGGGTATTCCCTGCTTAATGCACGATATTTGCATCTGATGAACCAACGAGTTTAAACATGGTTTGTTTTAATGCTTTGTGAATTTGCATTCAAATTCATCAGAAGTAATTCTATTTGAAATCACACAGGGCTAAACGCAGTGGTTGTAAATCCATTTGAATTGAGATGCCAGAATCAGCCCATTAATCTACAAATCTACAATATAATTTTTGTATGGTCGGTGGGCTTTTGTTCTGTTTTTTTCATGACAAGGCAGAGGGGATACCAAGTGCGTGTGTGGGAGGGGAAGTGTTTGGGGAGGTTGTGATAAATTGACCAAGAGGGAGTATATCTTTGTTATGGAAACTGGCCTGTGAAAGGAACATATGAAAGGCCAGAGACCGTGGTTTGAGCGTGTCTGTCACTGCCACTTGAGGCAGTTGCACGAGGAGAAAGGAAGTCTCTCAGATAAGCAGGTTTCCTAATATTTAGGACGATAGAGGTTGTCGTCAGCACCTTCCATTTGGTCTGCAGAGTATCAAAGTTCACCCAGAGCTTGGAGTGGCACCATGGCCTGCATTTAGCGCTTTAAGTCCTCTTGCTAAACACTCAGTTAGCTTGGGTTTTTCTGTGGTCTCTTGTTAAAAAGGGAATGAATAAACTCAGCAAAGTTCACCTCCAACAGAAACAGGGTCATTTGGGAAGGGATGGAGGAGGATACATTATAGCAAACGGTGCTTCATTTCTTGATGGTTGCAGAAGAAATCTGTACTTCTTTCAGTGCCTATAGCATGGTTTTAATTTCTGTGTCCTTAAATATACTGAATTGTCTGAAATTAAGATGGTTTTTTAAGCTGATAGTTACCAGATTTGAAGGTATATATATCATTGTCTGAGAGTGCAAAAGCATGAATATATGAGAGGGATTACTTTGTGAGAAGAAGGGTTTATCAACAACATTTTCCTCAATGCACATTCTTCTTAAAATTAAGTTTTTGATAAAACTTATTTTAAAACCTACAAAAATGTATAGTTATACATCATGTACTTTAGCCTTTTAAAAGGAATGGCTTTATTCATTTATTTAGATAGGTGACAATTCAAAATGGAATTCAGCTGGTACTTTGAAATATGTTCATACAGTCATTTTGCTTAGTTAGAGTCAGGCTGAAATCAGTCCGAGAAATATGTATATTTGGCTGGGAGCAAAAGTGATGTTTAGCTAACTTTGTGACTGCCTTCCTCTGGGAAAAAGCAGTGCTGGTTTGGCCCTTGTCAAGCAGAAATTAAAAGGTCTAAGTTTCTGGTTTGAATGTCATTGACTGGGGCTAACTGGGGGGCTAACTTAGAAGAGCATTTAAGCCTATGCCTAGCATTACCTATATGCTTCATTCCCAGAAGTCTAACTACAGGCCCCTTCCTATGTACTTGCAAGAACTGTGATGATCAGGAAGTCTACCATCTGACATCTGTGAAATGAGCTGGTAGATGAGTCTTTTTCATAATGAACCAGTTTCCATCTCATAAAATTCTGTAATTGCAGATGGTATCAGTGGACACCTATGACAATCTCAGCAGAGATTGCAGCCCAGCATTCCTCATTATAGGATACATGGACACTGAACTCCTCTCTGCTCATGAACATGGGGTTGATTCATTGACAGGGCATTATCAGGAAAATTGCAATGATGTGACTAGTGCTTCACTGTGAGTAAATGGAGTACCTCAACTCTCGGAGTTGACAATAGGCTCTTCTAAGAAATGATAATGCTGTGATTAAGACATAAAGCTGGGACTCGGTACACCTGGGAATTCTTGTGTGACCCTAGCAACACACTTTTTGTTGTTTTTCACTGCTCTGCCTGAAAAGTTAGGATAATGCTTTTTCATGTTATAGTGTTATTTAGTGATAAATATATTACTAATGATGAGTAATTCAGGAGATACAGTTTTAGAAGCACGTGGTTAGATAAATACTATTAGCTTTTAAATGCGTTCTGTTCAGTTTGCATTTGCATGTGCTTGTGCCTAGCACTAGCGGAAAGCAGGCCGATTTTATTTTGCTTCCTAATTCTGCATAGAGGAATTCAGCTTTAAGCATGCAAACCTAAAAACCCTGCATAAAATCTGCTCTATTGTAAAAGTGACCCTATAAAATAACATGGAAGAAGAAATACATGAATTTTGGACTTATTTTAATTTGTTCTTTTTAGACACTGATACAATTTTTGTTCTGTCTGTGTACACTTTCATATATGTATTTTCTTCTTACAAAGAAAATTAAATCATTCAGATAGCTTTAGAGTCTTTTTATTTCAGTAGAAGCACCTGAATTATGTTTTAACAGTACTTGGAGACACATTGAAAGAAATGGTGAACCTCAATGGGTTTTGAAGCCCTGAAACACACGCCAAAAGATATAGCTATGAAATCTTTAAGTCAGTCCTGCCTGGGACTCATAGCAGCAGTTTCAACCTGTGATGCCATGGGCTGCTCAGAAGCTCTTTAATCTGCACATCTTCAAAATGACAGACCACAACAAGTCGTCCTGCACGTTTTGTGTGTTATGTGCCAGAAGTTACAAAACTGTTAGTTCACTAAACTATGGTAGCTGGAAAAAGAGTAAGAAGTATTAAAAAAAATGGTGGCTGAAATAAGAACCCTTTAACATAAGTGTCAGCAGGAGCTGTTAGTTTCTCAGTGGTTTTGAAAGTCAGATCTTCCTGGTATCTCGCTTCAGGCCTCTGTGGTTGTTGGGGTTTTTTTGGTGGAGGTGTTATCTGGTCTCTGTCTTGTCACATACCACAAGCTTTACCACTTTCACAAAAATGATCATAACTTCCTCTGAAATTTTGTCTACTGCACTGAAAAATGTGAACTAAGTTCCAGCAATAGTAAAAGTGCTTGGGATCTACTTATGTTACCAGTAACGATGCTGTAGCAGGTGCTATGTAACAAGCAGGGTAAGTGCATTCACTGCACTGTGCATCATGGTACAGACAAGTGTACTAGCAATCGTGGTGTCTTTAAACCACTTGGCATCATTTAGTTAACATTGTTTTAAGCATTATTTGGCTTCAGTTGTAGACAGATATATGTAACAAATCTTTGAACAAGTGCTATCAGAAGTAAGAGCTAAGTGGCATTTAAAATATATTAGAAAAATATGATCACTAAGTTTTAAAATATTCCCTTTTTCCCTAGTCTGAATTGGTCCTCAGGAAGGAAAAAAATAAGAAGAGCTAATGAACTGACCTGACAGGGTGGCAGGGATTGTTTACTAGTCCATATTTGAATAGGATTCATGCTTCATATGACTGACAGTCATTGCAAATTCTTTGGCTTTTGAAGATTTAAGGTGCCACGGTCTTGGGTGAGCTTTAGTTCAGAATGAAGTTGTTTACAAAAATTAACTAACTAGTGACTACAGAATCACATGCTGTGTTTCACTGAACTGTTCCAGAATAGTATGAATTTGCAGTACAAATGGTGACGACTCAGGTTAAATCATATTCTAACTACTGTGCAGTCAATTTATTCCATCTGTGAGCTTTGTCACCCTGGCACCTGGAAGTGGATGAGGTAGCTGAATTGGCTTTCCGTTACTCACCATGTCCAAACCTCTTCCCACAGTATGGTGTGAATATTCTAGTGTTCCATCAAAATCAGATTATGCTGATCCAAAAAGGAAAATAATTTTTCTCCCTCTGCAGCATTTGCATGATATGTAGCCAGAAAGTGTGCACTTAAACCTTCAATACTTCCGTGCAAGTCAGCCTTCTAATAGTTCTTGTTTCACTGTTCTGAATATTCCTTAGTCAAGATCTCTCCCTTAGAGAGGTCAAGACATAGTTCAGTTGTATCTGTACCAGAACAATGTGCAGCAGACAGGCCTTTGAATGTGCAATTAAAAATTGCTTTGGCCTGTTTTCTCCTCCTGTTTTACATTTTCATAAACTCACATGTAATTTGATGAACACTGTCATTCTTTAGATTTATTAAGTATTACAGTTCTCAAGGGACTTCTCTCTCATTGAGTGTCATTTTTGCATATTTACTTTCTCCACAAGTGCTAGTATGCAGTAGCACAACTTGAATCTTGCGTTGTTATTTTTGTATTTACTTGTGTTACATCCTGTTTTTCTTTGTAGTGATGTGAACACTTCCTCCCGACTTAGTATTAACTCCATATGCCTTCTAAAAGCTGTTGGTTTCTACCTCTAGCTATCCAACAATTTAAGCAGTTTTGTTGACAGAGTAGTATGAAAATTACTCAGATCTTGAAAGCACAGCTTGGCAGCCGAGCGGAAGGAACTCGAGTAAGGAGCTTCTGAGCACTTAGGCAGAGCTGCAGTGCCACAGTTTACTTTGCAGCTCCCATGCAGCCCTGGCACACACACCATCTTAGCAATTCCTGCATTGGTAGTGCTCAGTGATGGCTCAGAAAGCACCACCTTTAGTGTCTTCTGTCTTGTTTTATCTGCGTACAGCCTAGTGCCTTCTAACACTGGAAGTGGAAGACAGCTAATTTAAGTACTACTCTATCAGTAGGACTGAAAATGTATTTCTGTCAGGAGAAGGGTCAATTTTATGAGCAGCTCTTCCTTTGAAGATATGCTGGAAACATGCTGCTTCCATCATTCACCAGAGGTGAATTATGAAAAGAAGACTTTGTGGCAAACTCAACCCTTTGAATCGGTATAAAAGTTACCCATCTCTCTAGCCTCTGCTTCCCATCCCACCTCTCAGAACCAGTATGTACCCCTGCTTCACGCTTCCCAAGTAACCCTAGCATTACTGCTAAGCCTGTGACACTGAGCTGAAAAATCAACGTCTTTTCTGACAGCTGTCACTTTGGGCATGATAAGCCTTGATGCTGCCAGCGCCTCGGGAGGAGTGAGGGGCCAGCAGGGGAAAGGTCTGCATTGTAACTGAACCACCTGTGACCAGCCCTGTTCCCTCATCCTCACAAGCCGTTGGATCCCTTGCGCTGAGACTGACTTTTAGGGTGGGAAATCTGATGTCAGAAGCTTGGGAACTGCCTTCATAATTAGTTCACCTTCATCTTATGCCATGTACTAGTTTGGGGGCAGCTGTACTGGGGGTTGATCCTATGTTGTGGTTACACATGTAAGGCTGAAGCATCTAATTGATTGTTTTTTCAAAACACAGGTTGGCGTGACCTGCAGCTTTCAGGCTAGCTGGTCATAGTGCTCCTTTCTGGCTGTAGACCTATTGCAAAAATATATAAATATTATTAGCCACTGGTGTTACATTTGATGCTATAAAAGCAAAGAAGCGGGTCTTTCTCCACTGAAAACCTGGACAAGTTAAAACCATAAAACTCCCTTCCCTTGTTTTCTTCTGAAACTGGTTGTAAATCTCTTTCTCTCACTGTACCAGCCTCTCTACTGTTTGACTAGATGTATGTCACTCCTCCAGTTTTCTTTCCTATATTCCCCAGCAGGTGAGAGACAAAAAGGAAAAAATCAACTGTATGTCAGTGTCCAGATAAAAAGCTGCAAAATTAAGTTATGAAGCTTATGAACAAATTATGAACAAAATTAACTGATGTTATATTGGCCCAGCAGAGCTCCTTCTTCCTGACGGTTTATTATTTCTAATCATATGAATCAGGGCTCATTTTGGTATGATTTTGATGAAGTCCATAAAAGAGAGTACACTCATCTTCTCCAATGCTTTCAATAGTGAAACAGAAAATGTTTTGTTCTGATAAGATAGTGCATTAATTGCTTTACTTATTAGATATGCATTAGCTTTTGATATAACCCATCCCATAGACTCCTGACACCTCACAGGCTGAGAAGTCCTGTCCTTGAAGTTACTATAGTGCACAATGATCAGAACTTACCGCTGATGTTTTGTTAGCATTCTCTAGCAACATCTTGGCAGAGGGTGACCTCTAGTACTGTCTCTAAACATTTTCAATTTACAGACTCAAGAATTTTTGCTGTCTTTGCCTCTCATTCTTTTGAAGAGGTCAGCCCTTTATGAATTTGCCACAAGAAAGAAGTTCAAAATACCCTATATACTTAAACAGCTTAATAGGCATATAGCCACAATGAACACACAACATGCAATTCATTTTAATATTTATAGAAGAAATTAACATTGTTTTAAGTGTACACAAGCAGCTGCTGTCATTTGGCTATGAGCAGATGTTAGACCTCCGAAAGCTTCACTGATAATTAAAATACTAACAGTTAGTGTTTTACCCCAGCTGCAGGTTCTGTTTACTGTAAATTTGATTTTAATGGTGCCTCTGTGCAGTTATTGAATAGAGGTTTGTTTTCTACTATACATACAAAAGTGTCTACAATGAAGACAAATGGTTATTTCCCATAATTTACTCTGGAAAGATATGAATATACACTGTAACATAGTGAATTTATAAATGAAATACAGATATGACTATCACATTGGAAATGGTAGCTTCTGCTGTCTTAACTAACAAAAAGAACTAGGGAAACTTATCATTTCTACTTATTCCTAAGCACTCCCCCTAAAAACTGCTGTGCTTTTCAAATGGGTTGAGACTTGCCCTCAAGCAAAGAACAGGTGCTCCTTTTTACTGACTGGGTGCATAAATCAGAATAAATAAATACAGGAAATCACAATACTCATATTCGATAGGAACGCAGAAGAATATAATTGCTGCTTGATCATTTAATAACTTGATGTTTTATTTTAGGTATCCCTTACAAGTGTCTGTTCTCTTTAGTGCATATATGTACATCAAATGTTAGGGAAGGCTAGCTACTTTCAGAATTGTTAATCCCAAGGGCCTGATTATGCAAACACAATGCATAATGCAAGCTACCATGTTTAGTCCCTTTGAGACTATTGCGGCTAACTATGGCAGTAAGCGGTACTCTTGATAAATAAATGTTTATAAGACCAGGATCTAAATGTATATATTCTTGAAAAACAAAAACTCTTGCTGAGATAGTAATGACAAAAAGGTTTTTTTGCTTTTTTTGAGAAAAAAGTTTCTGTCAGGGACTAGACCTTTCTCAGAAATCCAGATCATTTTCCTTATGAGCAGAGCTTGGGGGGTGGGGGGAGAGTGGGGGTGTCCCTGATTTTCTCATATTAGGGTTCACATTATTTTTTGCATTGTCTTATTTGTTCTGTCTGCCTAGAAAGCAGAAGTCTCCAGTTTGACCAAGCACAACAGGTACCTCTTGAAATGGGGATTCTGATTTAGAAGTGCTAAAAATGCACTTTCCAGTTCCACTACGGGTATTAAACAGAAAAAGTGCATCCATGTAGCATCAATGTCAGTTGTTCCCAAACTGGGGGCTAGAGTAGCCTTTGGAGCTGGACTGCCAAGAAATGTCCAGGCTGGCTATCCTCATCTCCAGCTGCACTGGAAGAGCCAGCTGAAATATTCCACAAATCCATTCCTAATGCTGCTTGCCCAAACAGGTAGTTGCTGCATATGCCACAGTGAGGTTTTTGCTCACATGTAGGAGTTGAGAAGACAAGCCTGCATGGTGGCAAGCAGGTAAAGAGGAGAAGCAGCCTTCAAGAAAATCGATTACTGTGCAGGTTAGGCAGTTGCAAGATCTGCACATTAACACTGTACATGTTCGCCATGATCACTGGGAGTTTCGGTATCTATATTTTTTATTTGCATACCTTCTGTAACACCGGGCTCTATAGTGTTCACTTTTGACCTTGAGTGCAGGAAAAGAGAAACTGAAATTTTTCACAGAGAAGGCCTTTTCCCAGAGGTTAATTGGACACTGGAGGGAAACTAAACCAAACAAAACAAACTGCCTAAACACCCTAACTGAATGGCTTAGCTATTTATTCTGGTGGTTGTTTTTTCTTTTGTTTCTTTTTGTTGCTGTTGTCATAGTCCTCTAAGGTGTGGGAGGTAAAAATAACAAGCAGGAAATTTTGTCTGCTTTTCAAAAGAAAAAAAAAAATTACAAAAATATTGCCTTTTACATTTTAAGGAAGCTAAAAGGACATCTGCTGCTTTGTTTAAGACACCTGAAAGGTTAAACTTCATCCTTGATTCAAGCAGTTCTTAGAAGACCTTGAAGTTTCTAAACATGATTGAGTGGTTAAGGACAAAGCTGGAAGCCAAAGATGTTTTGAGTTTCAGCATTGAAACATGACATTACTGGATTTTTAACTATAAAATGAGCTACGAACATTATTTGGGAATTGGTTTTGTTGTTTAATTTTCTTTTTATGGTAATAATATACTGAAAGGAAAAAACCACTGATGCATTGGTATCTCTTGAGATTTACATACTTTGTGTCAATGGTGGATTTTTATTTTTTTTTTAATGTTTCTTAGGGAACTGGTTAAGTCCCCTATAAATGTACTTATTTGTACTGCTTTACAAATATTTGCTGCCTTTGTGGACATAATAGTTCTGACAGAACCATTTTGGCTTGCTGATCTATTTCACTTCCTGGTTTGACCCATCCTATTTTCTTTCCTTCAGCAGAAGCTACTAAAAGTAGCTTAACTAGCTGGTTTAGAAAATGTTCTTCCATGCATTGCTTGCACATAAAAACCTTACAAATGAGAAAGAATAGTTTTCACTAAGGTTAAGGAACAGAGATCTGAAAAATGTCTTATTATTATGGCCTCCAAAAATCAAGGCGATCTCACAGTCATGACATTGTGCCACAGTTCTTAGACTGCACTTTATTAATTAGAGACCATTAAAAAAATAATTTTAAAGAAGGGGGGGGGGGGGGGGAGGGTGTAAAGAAAAAAAGAGCAGAAACTTGGAGCTTGATCAAGGCTTAGATTATTTCTTTATGAATTTGAATGGTGAACTTACCGTACCATTAAAAATCTTGTACTGCCAAGTAAGCAATAACTTTTAAAATAAAAGAAAAGCAGTTGCTCATTGAAGTGATGCCCCAATATAAGTTGAATTTTCTATATCTTTTAAACTCCTCAGATGTTGTATTTAATTAAAGGAAAAGATGTTTCTTTGCATTCACATTACTTAATATTCATTGCATTTCAGTAGATACCAAATATCCGTATGTGTCAATAAATAACACACCTAATCACAGAAGTATGAAAAATTAAGTGTTGCTGAATAGGGTGCTGTAAATCAGGCCTCCTAGAACTTTTGCAGAAAAGGAAAAATAGCTGGTTTAAGCTTGCTGTGTAAATGCAGATCATTTCCGTCGTTGTAATAGATTATTTCATTTATGACATACTGCTTTGTCCTAAAGGTGCTCCTTGTGAAGGATGTCCTCAGCCTAGCCTCCACCACGCACAACCGCTTGCTGCAACTTTTGGGGAACGGTTAGAATTCTAAAGAGGCTGCTGGCGGAGAGCAAAGTGGTACTTTACATATAATATTAGCCCAGACTTTCCTAACGCATTACGCATTTCTTTCTGAGACAAGTCTCCTTAATGCCATCTTTATCTGCTACACGATGCATGAAATCTACTTTCTGTTTTAGAACTGTGGCTGACCCCCGACCCCGCGAGTAGCGCCACAATGTGACCTTTCTATTGTCATCAGCTTTCATTCTCCTGAAAATTCTATGAATTTTTATTACAAGTTTTTTTAAACCAAGCTGAGGCTTCAACAAATTACTTGACACAGATGAGATGAAGTTGTTGAAGTAGTGTTAGATAAGTTTTACAGCCAGCATGTGTGCTGCTGAACAGTACAAAGCCAGTGTCCTACAATGTCATACACCAGTAACTGCTGAGCCTACTATTGGATAAATACATCATTTTATGGAACATTGATTGTTCTATAAACCCAATGGAGTATTATGCTCTATGATCAAACCATTTAGATTGTGTGTAGAGCACAGAAAATGCCATATTCAGGATGGTACTAAAAGTGCCATTTGTGTATTTTATGGATGTCATTACGGGGGAAACTTCTCTCTGTAGGCCCTGTTTACTGCAAAATTTTTTAGTCTGTAATGACATTTTTCATTCACAACGTATGCCTTCAAGAGAGGGGGCCCTTGTTTTATTTGTTTCATTCGAGTTTACTGCACAAATCCTGTACATTTTAATTAAATGTAAGCTTAACAAAAGAATAAGGTATTTATTCTGTGGGGAACAAATGATGACAGTAACAAAGGAATAAAACAGACACACAAAAGAAAGTCAGGTATTGAGTAAAAGAGAGGAGGAAAAGGTACTAAGCCCTATTTGTAGTTTGCCAGAAGCACATTAAACATCAAAGCATTTCTTTTAGCCCTATTTCGGGAGTTTGTGGTCTCTAAGAATTAAAATAACGTGCGAATATGTATTTAGTGTCTAAAAAATCCTGACATTTTCAAATAAAAAACTAACAGTCGCTCAGGACTCCAACTGATAAATAATGGCTCTGCTGAAATGACAGACTTCTTGGAAAGAAACCAATTCTGTGATCATTGCACCCCTAGATATGAAACACCTTTTTACAAATTGTCTGAATATGAGCTCTTGTATCATTATATTTTGTCATTTTAATGCCTATTTGTGTATCTTTTTAATTTGCAATGACATGCAATCAGCAACAAGTCCACTTTTCCTAATATTAATGTGGGCTTGTATTGCAGCTTATGTTTGCCGTGTCAGCCAACACCTACCCCTTCTCTTTACCCGTTTTTAAGAGGGGGGCGAAAGGCAGGCTGGATTTAGTAGGACGACATGATTTGCTGCTACATACAGTCCAATAATGTGACATGTCCCTTAAATACACAAAAATTCCTACAAATGCTGTGTTGGATAGCAGTGCGCTATTATAGAAATGCACTGTTCCAAAGCTGAAATAGCAACTAAGGCTCAAAATATGTTGCTTTCTAAATATCTTCCCTATTTGTCTTTTCGCTGCTAAAACAAAAGAAAAACAGTAAAATCTGCAATTCATATTTACCATGAAAAATCACTAAAATTGAAGCTGATGTTCCCAGTAAATTCTTGGTCATAGTCCAGTTAAAATTTAAAGTTACAGTAGATTCACATTAGTTTAAATGACACTTGAACTTCTACACAGCTCAACATTAATTCATTATAGTTGAAATGGAAGAATCTTCAGTGGGTGAATCTTTTACAATCTGATTGAGGCTGTTACATTTTATAGGAGCCATTTTTCAAAGCCGTACTGACAGCACTCGAAGTTATTAAATTGCTGAATCAAAAGATGGACCTGCAATCGCATTTATGAACTGTGATGGAATGGCTGGGGTTGCACTGAGCTGAGGTTAAGATGTTGGTGTAGTTAAGCTTCATCACACCCCTTAGTGACAGCAGTATTTACCCATGTAGTTTACTTTAATGGTCAGGAAGTGGCTTAACTCACCTCTGGATTCAAATAGATTAAGTAAGCAGTCAGAATGGCATAATTATCAGTGCTGCGAGGGATTCACTGGATAGCTCTTCACTCAGGAGACTTCCCGTTCAATCGCACAGTAAAGATCGGAGATGCATAGGTAGAGCATTTATTTGAGGAGATGAAAACAGGATGAATTTCCTTTTTCTTTCCCTTCCCCGGACCGAAGTTTCTCCTCAGTGCAGTGATGCTGTGTCCCATACATAAATTAACATGATCTTAGGGGAAAGATGTCATGATTTTGCTGAGCGCATGTGAAAATTATGATCGTAGAGTTATTTTGATTTTGAAATCCAGTAGAAAATGCATGATTTGTAGGGTTATTTTGATTTCGTGCCACATCACTGCCAGGCTCCTCTTTTATCATGTCAACAAAGCAAGATTCCTGAGAGAATTAATTACTTCTACTCTATTATAAAATGTGGAGGAGCTAAGATAATTGTCATTTTATGTTGATTTCCCCTTCCTATTTTTCTGCTCTTTGGGGGGTCTTGTGAATGTCAGTGCCTACAGAGAGCACAGGAAAAGTGGGGATAAGAACCAGTCGTACCATAGCAAGCCTCCGTCTCGCTTATGTCTGACAAAATGTACTTCAGTTGCATGTGCCATATTTATCATGCAGCATCACTCAGAAACATTCTAATGGCTTAAATTGTTAGTTTTCTTTTCCAAAGGTAACCTGCCTTGCAAACTAAGGTGGAGAAAGTTGTTTTACATCAGTTTAGACTTGTGAAGGGGACTTGCAGCCTTTCAGCTTAACAAAATTACTTCTTGTGCTTCACGGTACAGTTCTCCACCAGAAGCTTTGTGATAGAAAAACAGATAGATCGATAGATAGATAGATGCCAGCAAGAGCTCAGTCTTTTAAGCATTGGTGTTACCTTGGAATATTAACTTGATATGCACCTTTAGCATCTGAAGTTGCTAGAGGCTGCAAGATGCCACATGCTCAGTCTCAGAATAACACAGCTCTTAAGTGTGAATTTACCTTTAAGCAAATGAGTCTCTGATTTGTAAAGCCCAGTTTATTTCTCAATGGGGTCAGGGCCTGACAGCTCTATACTTTGGGTGGAAGAGCCCCCTGGGACCAGCTTTAGTATAATTTTCTTGGCCTTTTGAGTTCAACAGAGCATGTTGTTCACTAGAAGTGTCTCAGTGGCTTGGGAAGAAGTGTTAGCCTGAAATTTGACAGTAAGAGTCATTTTTTTTTTCCTTGCTTGTTTTATCCCAAACAAGCAACGGTGCTTCTATGTGTGTTAGCAATAAGATGCTACACCTGTTATTCCAGAGATGTGACTTCAGTTTGTAGAGGTGAATTTGAACAAAGAGCACGGGTGTGGGTAATCTCAGCAGCATGGATTTAATTAGCCTTGCCAACACCCATCTGGCAATAGACCCACACCTCATTCTGGGAGTGTGTCTGGGACCCACTCCTCTCCCTGTGTGCACTAGTTGTGGCCAAAGCTCACTTCCCAGCATGTGGAGGAGCTGCAGAAGTGCTTCAGGATGGCACTGCCACAGGGAGACAGCAAGTGCTAGAGCTGTTCTGCTATGGACATCCACAAAGCTGGTCACAGTGTGCTCTCTGTTATGTCTTCCCAAAAATGCTGAAGGCAACCCTGAGGCCATGCTTTGAGGATGGTGGGCATGATTTTGTGCAGCTCTAAGCACAATTTGCTTTGCTGAAGCTTTATTGATGGTGATGAGAACTGATAAGGAAAGCCTTCAGTGACCCCAAACCGGACTGAGTGGCAGAGCAAGCGGTTGGAATGTGGAGATTACAGGTATTTTAATTTGTTGATTTGTTTTATTTCATGTAGGAATAATTAAGAAGTGTAATTGAGGTTTCTCTGGATGAGGTTTTAAAGAATATCCTTCTTAGAGCAGGAAAACTACCAAGTGTTTTCTCAAGGTAACTAGGCTAGTGACTGAGCCAGTCAGGTGTGCTGGAGAAGATGCTAGGTGGGAAATGAAGGGGAAGACAATGGCATCAAAATGACAGCATGGCAATTACCTCGCCAACAAAAGCAGGGTATTAAGAAGATCAGCCACAGTTTTTCACACCCAGATATGTGTAATGTAATATACGAGCCTAAAATTCATTACTGAAGTCCTGAAATATCAACGATAGGTTCTTCTGTAAAAGATGTGTTAATGGCTTTTAACTGTATACTGTATTTATCTGGGCTTTTTTATAAAGCATATTTTAAAAAACACATTTAAATTGTTAATGGGCTGGAGAATTGTTAAACTCAGCAATTATTTCAACCTGTAAATATGTTATTTGGAAAACATGCAAATTGGTTTTGTTCGGTTGCTCATTTTATCTGTGTTTTCTGCCAGTGAAATCTAAAAATTGTCAAGGAATTTTTTTTTCCATTTAAGCTACGATTTGTTAAAGTAATGAACTGATATTTGCCATGGTACCATGTTAACACCATGTTTTATCTTGTAGGCATCGTGTCTAAGTCCTATGAGTGCCGACTGAAGGGGCAAGGAGCAACCTTCGTGGAAACTACAAGTCCTTTTACTGCAGCAGCATTGGAAGAGGTTTCTCCAGTTAAAGAGAAGGCCTTTCGGGGCAGCAGGAGACAGACACAGTCACCTGAAGAAGTTCAGCAACTTATTATTATTCAAGGATACGATGGCGACTTTGCAATTGATGCTTCTGTGGAAGAAACCGCAGCAGCGACCCTTCATACTCTAGCAATGGCTGGTCAGATGGCCAGGGTGGTCCATATTACAGAAGATGGGCAAGTCATAGCTACAAATCAAAATGGCTCGCACGTGAGTAGTATGGTCCCAGGGCAGATACTTACCGAGCAGTTAGCAGGTGGTGCAACACAGGTGGTAGTGGTGGAAGGAACAGGAACTGATATGGAGGAAGCCGTTCAAATAGACGCAGTTCCTGACTCCAGTAGCACTGTACTGCAGCAGATAATGCGGCAAGAAATTTTAGATGCGTCTGAAGCTACAGTCCATCCTCCAGACTCCTCCTCAGCCTTAGATGCCCTGCTCTGTGCTGTGACAGAGCTGGGTGAAGTGGAAAACAAATCTGGACTCCATGACAGAGGCAGGTCTAGTCACAAAGATTTCTTGCAAATGCCAAACCCAGAGATGCCCAGCATTCCCACTGATACAGAGGGACAAGAAATACAAATGTTCCATGAAGTTCAAGAGACTCAGGAAGATACCAAACCTATGGAAGTAGTGACGCGGGTCATGCACCCATCAGCTATAATTGCATCTCAGGAGAGAGCTCAGGCTGCCTTCAAGAAAATGGTCCAAGGAGTATTACAGTTTGCTGTATGTGATACGGCTGCAGCTGACCAGCTGATGAAAGAAGGTGTCACTCAAGTCATTGTAAATGAGGAAGGGACTGTGCATATGGTAGCTAGAGAAGGCTCTCAGATAATTATGCAGGAAGCTGGTAGCCATGCGCTCAGTGTCCAGAGCGAGCACATGGATTTAGTGGAGTCGAATGGGGAAATATCACAGATTATTGTCACAGAAGAATTAGCTCAAGCCATGGTTCAGGGTTCTGATGATGACTTCTCTGAAGGTGCAACCCACTACATTGTCACAGAATTGCCACCAGACATGCAGGATGAGCCTGGTGTGTACTCGCACGCTGTGATAGAGACAGACAGGTCTCAAGAGATTTTGCAGGCTGGTACTGCTATAAAAGCAGAACCTGTATCCCCTGATAGAGCAGAAGAACGATTAACACGCATGGTCATTTATACAGGGGGTGGCTCACAAATAATTCAAGACCAGAGAGATGATAATGAAGTACAAGAAGCATGAAGAGCTTCATCTCCTAAGCTTGATGCAGGGCAAAGCTGGCAATTATCAGATCCAAGGAGTCACGGTACTCCTGGAACATTTTCTGTAAAACCTTCTCAATACAACACCCTCCTAGCCAGGTAACAAATACACAGCCTGCGGGAGGTGAAGCTACTAGGAGGAGTTCACTGAACAGGATAGTACAATCTTGTTACTATAACTCTAAGAATTATTATTTGGGATTATTATAAAACAAGCATATTGGAGTACAAAACAGGATAAAAAGTGCCACCCCCTGCCCCCCTAAGGTATTCTTTTGTTCACTGCTTTCTTTGTTGGTTTGTTGGGGTTTTTTAATGTTGTTTTATCTCAGGGTAATTCCCTGCCTTCTGTCATTTTTGTCTAACATAATCACAGGAGTAAAATAATTCCACTTACATGTGCAGTTTGAGAACAGATAAATAAGCAAAAAATATAAAACCCACATGACAAAGTGAACAGGTAAGCTTACATACTGTAATCAATGCCCTTCTTCATTTTAAAGAAGAACAGGTGACATTTTGCTTTCTACAATCTTACTTTAAAATATCCCTGGCTAAAAATATGTCATCAAAATAAGTATCTTTTTGCATCTAAACTCAGATTTTTTCATAGTACCTTACTCTTTCATAGGATCATGTAGAACTTTCCCTAAAGAAGTGCTCAAAAAAGCTACACCAGAAAATTCTTGATTATATATGATCAGGAAGAAGAACTTGATGCCTGTAACTTCTGCTTAATTTTAGATGAGAGTCCTACATAAGAAATACACATTTAAAAAAAAATCGTCACTGTCAGTGTTTTGCTTTTCTTATAAATAGTCCTTCATATAAATACCATTTTGCAGTTCATTTTGTGAGAGACTTCTGAAATGTTATGGGGGTTTGTAAAGAAAATTCTGACATTGACATTAACAAGTAGAAAAAAAAAAAAAAGGTGACCTTGTATTTCTTGCTTAGTCCAGAATGTCAGTTATTTACTTGTGGATATACTGCAATTGTTCAATGCAAGTTCATGTTGAAAAGATTTGTTTCATGATACAACTGCTTTTGTTTCTTTAAAAAAAATTGTAAAATATAAACTGGTGAGGTTTGGGGATTATTTTTTTTTGTCTTTCAAATAAAATGTTAGCATTAAAATGAAGCATCATGATTTTTAATATTAAGCAATAAAAAGAACTGGCATTCAGTAGGAGCAAACAAATGCTATCTGTTATGTCTGTGCATTTTCTCTTTTCCTTTCTCTAGCTGGCTAGATAGATAAAGATAAAAGAATCTAATTTCTGAAGTGTGCCTCATGCATGCTTAATATAATTGTGTAAGTGTTTAGGGTATAAGCCATGCTGACTCTAGAGATAACTGGGTTTCCTATCATGTTAAATATCTTAAAATTCTCAACTGTAAGAAAGTTGGGGTGAGGTAAAACAATAGTTCCTTCCTGAAGCAACTGCTTAAAAATGTATTTTCTGATAGAGCTGCTGAGAAAAGGTGCTTCATTCTGGGGCTATAAGATCCTGCTGTCTTTTCATCTCCTTTTATTATTATTTTTTAAATTTTATTATTTTCCAGGAATTAAGGTTGTGTCTTTGTCAAACCCCCAAAAAAGTAAATTTCAAGTTAGACAGCGAGATTCATAATTAGCTGAGTTTGACTTGCTCATCTTTCTTAAAAGTGACAGGCTGTTCACTTACTCTTAAATACTGTCTTCAGCAAACAGTGACAGGATCAAGTCCCGTTTGTTATCAGGAAAAAGGTGACCTTTACAAAATGATGGCCCTCTGCAAGACTCTCACAGATGTTCAAAAAACTGAATGTTTTTCAGTGGAAATATTTCTTCTTGATCATTTCTCCTGTTAACTGTAGCCCTGTGGTCTTGCAGCTTGGATGCTAATTCTTTGCTGTGCTTAGTCCTGTATGGCTAACCTTTCTGCTGCAGTACAGGGTGTTGACACTGACATGCTGCAGTTTACCATTTGTGATTTATTTAGGATAAATATGTCTCAGGTGGCATTTAATCCTTCATAAAACCAGTGTAGCCTGCAGTGTCAAACCAGCAATCACATTGTATGCACAATGAAAAGAGCAGACCTTTGCATAAAAAAAAAAAAACAAAAAAAACCAACTAACAGTGGTAGGTGTTCCTGTGCTTGGGAGCATTGGAAAGGATTCACTAACCTACCATGTGCTGTAATTACCTGGAAGCTCAGGTTAACGATACTTCTCTCTGAGCGCAGCCTGATGAGGAGAGCTAATATTTTTCTAAGGCTATTTCCCCGCCCCCTCGCCCCCCCCCCCCCCCTTCTTTTTAATGTGCACTTTAAAGTTAACTTATTAGTGCCCTACAAATGTAACATTAGAAATCAAGGGTGACATTCATTCCTGCGCAGACAGCCTGCTTAAGGACTCCGTGCACTGTCTCAATGCCACGCTAAAATGCTCTCTGCCATACCGAGAAAGCTGAGGCCACAGCAGATCTCTCCCAGGGCCTAGGAGGCTCATCCCTGGCATTTGTCTCCCTCCTGTGCCTGCGCTCTTGGCACCGTGCTGTATTGTAAGCTGAAAGGAGATTAGCTGGATCACTCCATGGATCTGCCAAGCTTTCGTCTGCCCTGGGGAGCTGGGAAGGCAGCAGCGGAGGGAGATGCTCAGGGTACAGCAGCACCTGAAAAGGACCTTAGCCCCCAGGATGGCCGTGCGTGGTGCTGGCGAGGTGCCCGTGGCATGGCAGCGAGCAGGTTCAGGGGCGGCAGGAGCCCTTTGCCACAGGTAGCATCTACCGTCAGAGCACAGTAGAACTTGTGGGGTGGATCTAGGAAGGTGTATAGCCCTGGCAGCCATTCATTCCTAAAAATGTGGTTTGCTGTCTGGTTTGAACACCTTCAGTTGCCTGTCTGCTGGTGAAATCAAGGGCTACACCGTAACGGAAGCGGTTGTCGAGAGTGCAGTATTCCCCTGTCAGGCGGCTGTTTTCTGGTGTTCCAAATGCCGGAGCCATTGACTTAATATCCTCTTTGTTATCCATTCTGAATAAGCATTAACAAAGTTGGATCATACTGTGATGATGCCAAACAGGTAAAATCGTAAGTGTTTAGGAAGCATTAAACTGGGCGAAGGGGGGGAGGAAAAAAAAGCCCAACAACCAAAAGTGAACAAAAAACCTGAAATGAAAACAAAGCCAGAGGAAGAAGAGATGTTTCTGGCAAGCAGTTTCACCCTCGATTTCTTAAGAATCAGATATACCCCTTCCTGAGGCAGTGTCTCCTGGCCCCCGCATTCAGGCTTCATCTTTGGGGAGAAATGAGAGATAAGAGATAGCTGGAAACCATATTTAGAGAAATATTTCCTATAACAAAAACGAAAGAAAACAACCCAAAACCCAACACAACCCAAAGTGCCCACAGCTACATACCATTCTGCCTGACTACCAGCTGCACTCTGCTATGGCAGTGAGATGAGCCAGAGCCAATAGTTGATGCGCTGAGGTATGCACATGTGGATTGTGCGTAGTGCTGCAAGCACTGCTGTCATTTATAAATGCTGCTTTAATACCAGAAGTGTTAGCTGTGAGTCCTGAAAGAAATACATTTCTGATCTTTGTGGACAGTGGATTCAGCTTGTATAATCGCTGTAGGAATCTCTGCATGTCGAAGTTCTCGTGCCTTGGGCTAGCCCTGAACTGAAACTGAGCTTAAAATGCAGGTGAGCCCCCCTTTTTTTTTTTATTTTTTTTACAGAGGTTGAGAGCTGGGGTTGGAGCTACTGGCAGAGCAGTGCAAGGAGCTGGTGTGGTGGATGGAGGCCTCAGAAAGCAACTTCTGGGGCTTTTTTCCAACTTTCCCTGCTCAGTAGACTTCCTGAACACCAAAGCTGTAAACAGAATAAAAAAGGAGAGAAGGATGAAGACAAAAGCACTCCTGAAATTGGAAACAAAAGTTAGTTCTAGTGAGACGATTAAGTAACAGAAAAAAGGTCATTCATTTGGCAAAGTAAAAGAGAGCTGTGAGTTTTCACTTATTTTACTGTGCAATATTAGCCCATAATTTAAGATAGCACACGGCTCACTTAAACAGCCTACCCCTGTTCCATCTTGTTGAAGAATACAATTCGTTTTCTACTCCTCTAGGGTGATATCATTTTATATGAAGAAAAAAGTTAGCTCAGATGGCAGTTATATGTTTCGGAAGCACCTTCTAATCAGGGATTGGTGATTCATTATTAGCTTCAGCAGGCGATCCATCTGACATGTAAGGGGAAAAAATTAGCAGCTGTCACTGCATGATGAGTTAATTTCCTGATAGGCCTGACACTGAAAAGCCATTTGGAGACATGGAGATGGCTGATGAGAAAACCTGGTGCTGGTTTATAATTGGAGAGAAAGAAAGGGCAGAGAGACAGAGGGAGATGGGGGAGGGACTGAGGCTAATCTACAAGTGGGGATGGATGTTTGTATATTTACTAAATAGACTGCTTCACAATAACCTGCATTACTGCGCATATACACCTCGGCAGTTAAGTAATAAGGACCAGGGCCTTTCATTTTCCTTCTGCCGTGTGTCATTATTTCTAGTCATTTGTAATTAGTACTCCAGACGGTTTTATGCTTACTCCAGCCCGGGTGAACCATGTACAAGCACGCGATTGGGTTATCTTGCAGTGACATTGAAACCTGACATTTTAGTGGAAAGGGGAGAAAATGACGCTATCCCTTTAATGGTTCTTGCTGCAATTTTCTTAATTGCAGCTTGAGATTTCAATCAATCATAGAAAAATAAACTTATCTGAAACAAATATTGCTAAAACTTCCAAGGGCACAATTGCAAGTGATGAAAGGGTATTCAAAGAAATCTCTTTTAGAGTATGAGGAAATATGTTCTTCAAAATATGTAAGCACATGCCTGTCTGTTTATCCTTTGTAAGAATGGTAAGTAAAACTATGGAGAAAACAGGCATGCGAGGCCAAATACAGTCCACTGCAGAATCTGCCTTGTGTGTGTAATAGGGACAGCAACACAGAGTCCTTTATATGTGTTAAATAAAGCTAAAAGAAAGCCCTCGGCCAGAGACTAACTAATTTCTTCTGTGGCTGTGTGTTAGGTTCTTCTTTAAAGGGCTACGTGTTTTCAGCCATTTAAATAAGGTATTTAATACAACCAGCAAACAAAAACAGGCTTTCCTTTAACTGGAAAATAAAGAACACGATGAATATTTAAAACTTTTATTTTTCAAAATGGTAGAATATAATGGGAATTTCACCATCATCGGACAATAATTTTTGACTGGGCAGAGCACAAACCAGTAGCTTCCACCAACTCCATTTGGACAAAATCAGCTTTGCCATTTTTCTATAAGGATGTTCTTAGATGACGGTTACGGATTTGAGAGCAGTGGTGGAGGGGAGGAAGATCCACAGCAGGCAGGTAGATGCAGCATCTATCGTGCAACTGAAATGTGAAAGATGACTACACCACAAGGTAGGATTGTGTCCTGCAACATAACAGGATGCCTGACCTCGTTTAAAACACATTCTTGTCCTCTGGCAGCAACACTGTTCTCAAGGCTACTTTGAATGACCAGTTGCACCATGTAGCCCTGCCCTGGAGGTCAGCATTAACTGAGGACCAGCAGGTTCTAGGAGTTTCTGATTAGTAAGAGCAGAAATCCCCTGGGCAGCAACAGTTTAATTCTGGGCTGGCCTTTATTCCATACGCTCCCAACCTCTGATCACTCTCACTGCTTTGAATCTTTATTCCTTACTGTCTTGAATCCTCATTCCTTATTGTTGCAGCTTTTCCATGTGTCGGTTCAGCTCCTGGGAGGTCCTGCACGTAGATTTGCCATGTTTGGGAGCGTTCCACCTGGATATTCAGGGAGCAGAACAGGTTTGTTACCTCTGCTAGGTTGCATCTCCTGTTATGCAAATACCCATGAGCCTCAAGGTCTGTGCAATGGTCAACAGACGTACTTTGAAAGTCATCTATCCTTGGGAGGCTTGGTTGGGTGTCGCCTGGGGACATCTGATCAGACAAAGGAGAAGAAAAGATTGGCCAAATCCAAGGGTAGAAGGCAGCGAATTTGATTCTTAATCTGCTAGGGACTGAGGAAGGAGCTTCTGAAAGCAGAAGTAGAATTGAATTACCAGGAACCGAAAGCAATGACTGCTCACACGTAGCAAAGCCATCCACACAGGAGCTGAGAGACAAGGAGCAGACAAAATGGGAAGACAAAATCCAGTGTCTTTCCAGTACACGCCCACAACAGAAATCCAGCTCCCTTTCCCACTCTCTTCTCCCCTCCTGCTCCACCAAGGCACAGGGCAGATGAACAATTTTGTAGCCACATTCAACTGACCCTGCTGTAGCATGCAGGACACAGCGGCTGGTTTGAAGATCTGGCCATAGCAAGTGCAGTGCTGCCGGTGGCCCCAGGTCGGTCATGGGCTCCTGATCTCCAAATTCCCACAAGGGGAGACACCCACAGAGAAGATATGTCTCATCCAGGTAGGACAGAGGGTCACCAGGGGAAGGAAAGGACTTGTTTCTGTTGCAAATGAGGTTTTTGCTAGCAGATATCTTAATGCTGAGAGAGTTTCAGGACCTTCCCCCAAATCCTGCTAAGCTTCTTCATCTGCCAATGTGTTGCTCTGTTGTGGGGGGTGTGGAACAGGTTTGTGTTTTCTGCTCAGCATATGGTGGTGACTGCTGGTGGTTGGTAACTGAAATCCAGATGCCCAGCTCCAGGAGGATTTTTTCCCTTGCTAGGGACATCTGGCCATCCTCTCAGCCTTGCTCTTTCTTCTCCTCCTCATTTTTGTTTGCAGTCTGTAGGCTTCGCCTCTGAATTTACAAAGCAGATCATTCAGGTGATTTATTCTGCTTTAATTCAAGGTTAAGGAGGAGTCAGCAAAGGGAAGCCCAGGGTTGTGTTCGCACCTGGGGACCCAGATAGAGACATATATATCCCAAGCCCACCACTTGCCAGGGTAGCAGAGGGGCTGAGGCTGCTGTGGCACATTGAACAGAAGGTAGTGGCACTGTTGGCTGGCACCAGCCTGGTGGGGATGGCAAGTGAAGGGAAACCTAGAGAGATGCGTCTGAAGCACCGGGATAGCTGCCTTGCTTTGGCTTGGAGCAGCTAGGGGCTGTCTGGGGTGTTTGGGCTCAGACTCCTGCCTTAAATCCATACGTGAGCTATGATGATAAAATTTAGGGACAGCAAGTACTGCAGATATTTAGAGCAAATGGAAGCAGGAATTTTCAGGAGTATTTCTGTCTAGTAGCTGGGAGCCTGGATCCCCAGGAGAAATTCTGAGTGAGCAGGGAGAGCCTCTAGACCCCCCTCGCCCCCTTTTATTATTCTTTTCTCTCAGCTCAACGAGGGAATTTGTTGTTCCTGCAGGTAAAGGGCTGGGTCTGACAGGAACAGGCTTGCTGCATACCTGGTAATCCTGCCGGCAGACCACTCTGCTATAGAAGCTGTGTCTTGCTGGGTTGTGATGTGGTCTGTGGTAGATCAATGATGTGGACAAAAACCTGCTGCTGAGGAGCAGGAGCCAAGTCTTAGGCAATATGCTTGTTAGAGTCATAGAAGATAACCAAACTCTTTTGCTTTCGCAGTGTGTTGGTATCTGACTCTAAGATTTGGTAGACAAAGTGCTAACACAGCAGAAATTGTCATGTCTGCTCTTCTGTGCTGTGTCTTGGGTTTGTCCTTATTCCTCCTGTCCCCATTTACTGGGCCTGTCTACTAAAGAGAAACCAAAAGTGGCCCTTCTCCAGTAGCGCGAGCTCCCAAAGCCCCTGCAAAGGTGCAGGGATCCATTTTGTCTCCTCTCTTCTAAGGGGGGTTTATGACTCGGCTCGTGCTTCCTCACTTGGCACCTCAGCAGCACAAGTGAGGCTCCTGCCAGAGCAGCCCAGCCGTGGTTTGGCTGTAGCATGGGTGGGTGGATGCACCCCAGTGTCCTCCCCTGCACTCTGCCCTGCCACGGATAGTGTGCAGGAGCTCACGCAGCTTTTCAATAATTTGTCTTAGTGGTTTAGTGGTGGTTCCATGCCTAGTTTATTGCGTGCTGTTGAAAGCCTGCTCCAGAGGCAGGATGAGTCATTTTCTGTGGACATTTCTTCTGGTACTTGTCACTTTGGTATCCAAGCATTTCCCAGCCCTTCACAGCTTTGTCCTCCTTTGCCCCACTAAGGTATCATGAGGAAATATTTTTCCTCTTTCACAGATGGAGAACTACAGAGTGCAGAGGAAAATCTCCAACCGTTTAGGGGACCTCATTTGAGCTAAGGCAGACATTAACAAAGCTCTTAGGCTGAAGTAAATGGGGAGATATCCCTGGCATGTGACCATCATACCACCTTTCTAATGCTTCATCATAGCCTTTGGTGTCTCTCGCTGTGATTATGCTCAGCATACCCACAAACCAGATACCGGGGCTGATGTGGACGCTGGGCAGAAAAGAGCATTTCCTTGTTCACTCTGCTGTGCCCCGTCTCTTTTCCTGGCACCCGACTGCTCCTATTACCTTTAGGCGTTTCTGCTAATGGTATATAATAGCACATTTCCATTTCTGTATATGAAGCACGGAGCTCATCTGGGTATTAAACATACAGTCAATGTTACTGCATGGGTTTGTCTCTGCTGGGCATATGGGAGCTTGCACAGAGGGGAGAGCCAGGCTTTGAGTGTCCCTAGAAGGAGATCCTTAACAGACCTGCTAGCTGTGGTTGCTCACCAAATGTATGCAGCCAACCGTGCAGCAGAGAGCTGAACCATTGGACAAGAGGCAGCTCACAGGGCCTTTTTCGCGTGCACTTCCAAGGGGGTGAGCAGAGCTCACGGCAGTAATGCTGGTGATGGGGAGTCATCTGCTTGTGCAGCAGGCACTCAGTGTTAATTCAAAGTGAAGCGCCCGGTTCTAGTGTGCCAGACACGAATGTGTGCACATTGGGAAGCACATGTGGGAGATCTGTTTTCTTCATCCAAGTAGGTTTCTAAGAAAGCTCTTTTGATAATCAGTCCAAAAGCTTGCTGAAGTGAAAATTAAACTACTTTAAATGCTTTTAAGGAAACATGCCCATCACAAGCAAGAACTGGATTTCAGTAGTTGCCACTCAATAAATACCTGAGGCTCAGTTCTTCTGTCAGACCAGCTTCTGCATGTCCTCTTGACACCTGGTTTTCCAAATTGTGATCAGACTTTATATTCACTAGCCAGGGGCTGTTTTATTAATGAATCTGCATCCTGTCATCTTTTTTTCACAATCTCACCGAATCTCTTCCAGATCCTGTTTACATCAAATTTTGTCTGCAGCACACTTTTATAATATCATCCAATTTGGAACTCCTGATTCTGCACCAGTTCCTCAGACCAGGTCCTCAGTATACTGAATAACAACACATTTCTGAAATAAAAGAAAAATTAAAACATGAGAGCTTTCAACAAAGTGCAAAGAAAAGCCATGGATTTCTAAGTGATACCATCCTTCCAGGCTGAGAACAGGCTATGGACAGACAATTTTTTCAAAATCTTTTCTGTATGTGTGTGTCTGGTGTTTAAAGGCTAGAGTTGCCTTCCTGTGGATGCTTTAAAAATATCAGGTACTTTTCTCCTTAGCATTATACATTTTCTGTTTGGGCACATGGGTTTTATGAATATTTGTCTTGACTGGCTAAAGACATCAATGTGACATGATGCAATATGTTATAAATGTTTCAGATCAAAAGCAGAATAGGGAGAAAAAGCTTTAGAATAGAAGTTTATTAAAAACACATACATACAGTCTATTCAAAAAAAAAAAAAATCACTAATGTTCCCCTGTTGCATCAATGCCAGAACATTATGTTTGCAAATAAGAATTTAGCACTACAAAGACAATGCCCTAGATTAACTAAGATCCCATTTCACAAAACCCTATGGCAATAGTCTGCAACATCAGTCACAGGAGAAGATACAACACAGACGCATTTGTGCCCTCATGCAGCTGAACTGAAACAAAACAAAGAGTGAATTAGGCTGAATATCTTACTGTGTGCAACGTATTGTACAACAAGGCACCTTTGGGAATGTGTCACAGGGTTTGGTAAATTGAAAACAAAATAAACAGATCTATGGGAATAAATAACATCATATTAGATGTCTGCTGCATGTAGACTACATTAGCTTCCAGTCACAATCAGGCTTCAATTTTCCCTCTAGTTTTCAACGCCTGTGAAAAGCAGATGAGCTGAAACTCCTGCAAAGGAATGGGGGTAGGGGCAGAGGGAGGCGTACTGCCAGCCTCCACTCGCTCGCCTGCACGTGCACACACGCTAGCTCAGACCCTCTCTTTCTCTCCGTTCAACACAGTTTCAGGCAGATGAGAGACCGGTTTGCCCCTCGCTGCTCTGCATACCTTAAGTCAATATTGCCATTTCTGGACCAGTGCGCTGAGCAGAGGTGTTTTCCCTCACATGATGGTCTCCCGTTGCCGTTCTGGTGAGATGAGTGCGCTGGTGACCTGGTTTACCTCCAGCTTGACGTGTGTAGCTGCCACGGCTGGCATCACTCCAGGGGCTCCTGCAGCCCCTGCCAGAATTGCCAGCAGCTGGTGGGGTTTGGTGTGCCTGGGAAGAACAAGGTGCTGCACAGGGCACCTGGTCCTGATGCAGCCACAAAACACATAACTTTGGAGGTAGCTGTAGAGAGCCAGGTGAGGCAGGTACTTCGCTCAGTCCTATCTCTAATTACAGCCAAATTTAGCTGATGTATTGAAAGCATTCTTTTATTGCTAAGCCATATGGGGCCAAGGACTGCTTCCAAGTATGTGGGTGAAACCCCAATGATTTCAGTGAGATTGCTCAGATGAACTGAACTTAAAAGATCAGGCCATATTTATCTCAGCAAAAGTTCAAGCTAATTCATTTTCTCTACCTTTCTCTCTCTTTCCTCTCTCTGTGTTTTGCTTAGCTTATAGCTGAGTAAAAGGAGCACGTACCTCGGAGATAGCTTTTTAAATATAAAATTCTCTTTATAACCCCAGAGCAATATGTCATTCTGCGCTTACAAAAAATGTACTCTTCCCAAAGAAAATCCTTCTGAAGCAAACATTGGCTTTATCCTGTCTGAGATCTAAGCACCAGCCTTTGAATTCATGTATATCAGAAAAAGGCATAGATCCGCAACAGAGCAAAACGATGGCCTCCAAATTGTCATTATCCAGTCAAAAGCCTATTTCTTCCCTTTAAGTAGCAGCAATGGGCCTTGAGATGAAATGCAAAAATAAGAAGGGACACAGTGAGAAAATGATACTTTAATAACTTTTTAGTCTGAACACTCTCAGGAGATGAAGAAGTTTGACGAAGAAGTTGGGGAAAATTTTAATATTCAGGTAATTGATCTTCTTGACTCCACTAACAAAACTCTTTCTGGCTTAAGGGAATGATCAGGTTCCTCTTTGCTCCCCACAGATGTGAGACCAGAGCCACCAGTGGCCCTTTTCCAGGGGGCAGGGGACACCCCGCGTGGCCCTGCTGGGCTTTGGTCAGCTAATGCCCTTGTCATTTTTATTTCCTTCCGCATCCACTTGTAAGAGGCTGTTTGAAGGCTACTGTTTTTCAGGTTTGTGCAGGGGCATGCTGTCTATAGACATTCAAGGCAGCTGGTTTTTGTTATCTAACTTTTGAAATGTATTTCTCATGAGAAAGATCATAATAGAGGGTCCCTTTCTGGCCAGCCTTGGAGACATTCGCTTCCTCTTTCATACACATCTGAGGTTCCACTCCCCCTACTCAAAAACTGGAGGGCCTGTATCTGACCTTATCCGCAGATCAATATGTTCCCCTTTGGGTTCCTGAATTGCATTCAGGCATTTTTAATTTGATTTCTCTATTCACACAGACACAACGAGATGACAGAAGGATAGAGCTGACAGCTCTCATAATCAGCACTCATTTTCTTTCACTGATGTGTCAAAATTGCATTTCCATATTTCTTTCATTAGTATTTTACCTGTAGTCTCCAAAGGCTCATGCCGGAGTGGTGAACTAGGGCCAGATTCAGGCATTAAGCAGGCGCTTACACTACGGCCATGAGCGGTGCCACTGAAGCCGATGCACTTGTTCAGTGGCTACAAGGCAACCGTGCACTTAAGCATCCTGGAGGGTTGGGGGTTGGCACGTTGTGCTTTCACCCAAACACAAACACCAGAGCTAGATGGCTGGTGGGGATGGAGCTCTGGAATCCCTCACAGCAGGAAGAAGGAGGAAAGCCCAGCGCCAGCCAGTTGTATTTTATACGTACCCATTGCCAATGACAACTTTCAGTGCTCCTGATTCTACGACCTGCACTTTCTGTGTGTTGTGACCACAGTTGTGACAGTGGGCTGCGATCTGCATGACCCACAGAATAGCATATGGCAGTGTGCAGGACCTGACCTGCGTGGCTCTGCTTAATCCCTGACGGACTCCGGTTGGGGAAGGTGGAAGGGGGTAGGAGCTCCTGCTGTAAGGATCGGAGGCATTCCCCTGCGAGCGAGGGACCACTTGTCCATCCCTCCTCTTTTCTTCTGCATCTCCCCATCCAAAAGTTGTGAACTCATCCTGACGTAGCTTGTTTGAGGCAGCACCAGCCGCGCCAGGAGCAGTGTGGTGGTCCCACGGCCTGAAGAGCCGAAGGGGGACTAAGGGGAGCGGTGGCAGCAGGGGCCTGGAGCTGTGGTGGGGGGACCCCTCACACCCCTACCCCCACCCCCAATCCCCCCGGACCCACGGGTGAGGCTTCAGCTGGGTGCTGGCTGCCCTGCGCTGGAGCGAGCTGGCCCTTGCGAAGTCACACGGAGTGCGTTAGAGGTACAGGGCTGGTCACGGCACACTGCCCGTCCGCTTTGCTGCACATCTGCCGAGACACAGCTTTTCTCTTTTCTCCAGCTAAGAAGGCCTTGAGGGGTCCCCAGCTCCACAGCAAAACTGTGGGGCCCAGAGCGAGACAACCCCCAGCGAAGGGAGCCAGGGCGTTTGCCTTTCGGCTTCCCGGAGGCCACAGCACGGCGGGGCAGAGGGGAGGGCCGCGCCGCGGCTGCCCGTGTTTGAGGGCGGGAGCCCTTCCTCTGCCGGCCGGGCTCGGCCGTGCTGCTGGGGGCGGCCGGTGGCCGGGCTCGGACCCCAGCGCCGCGCTAGGGCACGGGTGGGAACCATGTCCCAGGGCCCCTGCCCGGCGGCCTCCCCTCAGCTGGGCAGGGGCGCCTGCCTGCCCCTCAGCGGCTGGGCTGGGCGGGGCGGGGCGGGGCGGGGCGGGGCTGGGCGGGGCTGGGCTGCCCCCCTGGGCTGTCTCCTGGGGGGACTCCTGCCCGCAGCCTCCTCACAGCGCAGCGGCTGGCTGGCACCAGCGCCGCCGGCTGCCTGCGGCTGTGGAACCCAGTGCCGCTTTTCTGCGCTGGGGTGAAAACCAGTACACCAGGACCCCCTTGCCTCAGGAGTGTCAGGGGGGAAACCTGCTTACCCTTTCCGTGCCCTGGGCAGGGATGGTGCCAGCCACCTAGGTGGACAGTGCGGCTCTGGAGCACTACTGCACGTGTGCAGATGCCGTGTGTGCAGGTTTGTCATCTGTCTTGCCTGAGTCACTGTGGGCAGCTTCCTTCGTGTCTTTGTCACAAGGAAGTGCAAATAAACCAGATGCTTTTTTGTCTGCTTTGGGACCGCTGAAGGGGTTTCTGAAGACCATGTTTGCAGACGTCAGCAGCAGTGCCCTTGCAGCTGTCCCGCCAGAGAGCGTGGCAGACACACGGTCACTGGCAGAACATTGCACAGCTTAGTCCCTCAACAAAGCTCCCGCCATGCCACCAAGACGTGTCACTGTGCAGAGCAGTGGCACACACGTGGCTGGGCAGTGATCTGCTCCTTTCCACCAGCCCCCATGAAGATGGCGTAACGTGAATACACGTGATTTGGGAGGCATATTTATAAAGCCTCCTGACACAGAAACAGTTCCTCCTCCCTTGTCCCCACGATATTGCCACTAATGCTGGGTGTGAGTGTAAAGAAGACCCGGATGGGTGCATGCTGTCCCCATCTCAGGATGAAGGCCCTAAAGTACTACCTGCAGTGAGTCAGGAGGTAATGGTCTCAAGAACATTTACAAGACTTAGGAGCCTAAATAGTATTTATTTAAATTGACATCGCCACTTGATAGCTAAATTCCTACTGAGTGTTTCTGAACTAACCAAGCTAAAGCCTTATCTGATGAACCTAACTCAGACCAACAAAGTCCAACAACCCTGGCCATCGCTCACCCTACATTTAAACAGATGAGTGAAAGAGCACTTGTCTGCAGGAGGAACATTATTTGGGATGCTCTCAGCTCTTGAATTCATACAAGCAATTTGCATATGGGCAGGAGAAACTGCTCTCAAATTTCAATGCCAGTGCCAAAGAATATATCCTTCCCCAAACCATGCGAAAGGTAAATATTCATAAAACTTCTGTGTGCAAAGGCAGCAGAGAGAATTCAAATGTGTCTGGAAGGAATCTCTTTTATTTTTCTCAGGTACAAATAAAGCACCCCCCCATCCCCTAGCTCCCTCTAACTCTCCTTTTAAATCTCTTTTTAATGTCTCGCTTTTTACTGCTAATCATTTTTCCCCTTTGCTAATGATGCTAACCTTAGAGCCTGCTGCAAACTGACTTGTTTCATGTCATCCTCTCTCTATTGCCCACTTTTGTTAAGCCACAAAGCAGGTTTCAGTCTATTCAGTGTCAGCTATTTCTCCGACTTGAATATTACAGTTGGTTATTTCAAAGGCATCTCCAAGCCCACAGTATTTCTGCACAGATACCTCTATTATTGTCTGTCATCGGGATATGCTGGGCTCCTCTCCTGCCTCTCTTGCCCCCCCTGCTTCCTTGCTACGTTTGTGGCAAAGTCTCTCTCTGCTCTAATAGCTCTCCTGAGAGCGGGGTGAAGCAGGTCTTTATAGAGGCCTGTTAATTTTAAAGGACAAGCTTTATATATTAACACCCCTGTGGCAGCCTGCTTCCCGTGCAGCAGGTTGTATCCCCACCATTTGCCCAGAATTGAAGCGCACAAGGACTGAACCCGCTCCCCGTCAGGAGCCACTGGATGATGCCAGCCCCAGTTCCCACCTCCCTCCAGCTGCAGCGAGCATCCCCAGGTGTCCCTGTGTGGGACCAAAGCCGCCATGGAGGGGCAGGGAGCCTGGGGGACACCGGGGCCCCAGTGCCTGGCTGGTGCCAACCCACAAGGTTTGGGCATCATGGGGAACTGGTGGAGGAGATCTGCTTGTTTAACAACGGCTGCATTACAGCCGTCCCTCCCTTCCAGAATCAATTTTCTCCCAGGTGCTGGATTCTGAGGGAGATGGTTTTATTGTCTTCAAAGTGCCGTCGTCTTATGTCAGATATTTTTTTTCCTCACGGTGTGTAAGAAGCCACAGAGATATAATTGTAGGTGTAGCAACATTTGTACTTGCTGGGTGACGGAGACCTTTTTGGTGGCTTGGAGTACCTGGGAGGAGGTTTTTCTCTGTGGATAAAAGATTGTGAAACGGCAACTATTTAGCATAAATTATGTCTTCTGGCTTGCTAATCACCTCTTAGCTCAAAAGACACAGGTCTTGCCCCAGCCCTCCTCCATCGGGCTGCAGTGCTGGCACGGGGCTCCTGCTCCCCCTGTCAGGCTGAACAAATGCCTCAGGGAGGCTGACCCTTTAAATGGAAATCAAACACTTGAGGCTTGCAATGGGGGACAACTTTTATCTCTTTCTCTTTGAGACACCCCTCTCCTTCATCACCCACCCCAACCCCCACCCCTGCCCCATGCTTTCCTCCCCAAAACAGTGAGGGAAAAAATAAGAAAGAAGGAAGGAAAGGGAAAAGCCTGGTTGGTGCAGAAGGAGAATTTGTGGTTATCGCTAATGTTAGCATTTCCCCTTGTTTTTTTCCCCCTGCTTCCCTGGCATACAGGTAAAATAACAAAATAAATCCCACAAAGGGCTTTCTGCCAGGCTGCCTTTGGAAGTTTGCTTAAGTGGCCTTAAGTAAGATAATAAGCAAGAGTGTGAAAAGAGGAGACTTTGTCTTTTCACATTAGCAGCAGCCCTGTTCAAGTGGCAGTATCTATGAAAATGCTGTTCAGCCTTTAATGAGACTACAGTGTGTTAGTGTACCAGTCTAATTAATCCCATATTTTCACACAGCATAATTACTGAGCCGGGGCTGAATTATTTGGCTACTGGAGGTGGAGCAGTGCCTGCACTGTCCTCTGTCTCTGCTCCTCACAATTTATTATGCTATACAGCAAGACACCATTGAAACCTCCTAGTATAGGACTATCTGTCATCTCTACATTATCAGTAAAATACACCACCTTCCATACTGTGCTACAAGGGCTTTAGCAAATTGCTATTTTTATGGGATATGATAAAGGAAATGCTACCTTATGTTCAAATTTTTAACTGTCTCGTGTATGGAATATACAGTCGCGCTTTGTGCATGCTGGTTCAGTGAGGCCTCATTTGCATTGCTACAGCCAGGGTGGTTTTCACCCTGTTACTTTGTTCCCATTCAATCCTCCTTCTTTCTTTTTTTCCTGTCTTTTTCCTTTTATTTTTATTTATATTTTTCTCTTTCTCTTTTTATTTTTACTTTTTCTTTCTCTTTCTTTCTTTTTCTTTCTTTCTTTCTTTCTTTCTTTCTTCTTTTCTCTTTCTTTCTCTCTTCCCTTCCTTCTCTTTTTTCTTTCTCTCTCTCTCTTTCTACTCCTTTAGGGAGCTGGTCACCCCTACACTTCCAGAATCTCCATCTTTCCTGGCATTAAGCTTTTTCATCCCTTGAAGTCCTTTCTCTCCCACCCCTCCTAGTTTGTGTTATTCCTTGAAACATATTTTTTGCACATTATTATTCACCTCTGATATATGATCTTGCCATTTTGGAACTGGTAGAGCCCCCCACCCCCTTCCTTCCCATAGGAGTTCGGGGAGATTTGTGGTTTAAACATTTACTCACTTGCTAGTGTTTCTGTGACTGGTTTAATAGTATCTTTTTAATGGAAGGCCAAACACTACATTAACTATATGGAACTGTTTTTAAATTATTCTTTTCAACAAAAAAAAAAAAAAAAAAAAGAGGATTGTACCCTGTAAATTTTAAAAACAGTCTTAACAGTACATAAGGTTATTTTGTTATTGTGTATGGTTTCCATACATGCATTGTGAGATATATGGATGTATGTATACCAGGCAAAGTGAGATCTCAAAATAAAGAAAACCACATGCTTAATAGCACAAGCGGGAAAATTACTTCTCCAAGTTTTTAACCAAATAGTGGCTCCGAGACTTGAGTCCTCTTCTACGCAATCTTAAATCTAACATATTCAAGGAGCAATAAAGTGAATTTCATTACACCTTTGCTGATACAGCGATCGAGTATTGGATCTGACACTCTAAAGCTCTTCCATGTGTGCACATGGGAACCCAAACAGCTTGCACTGCCCCCCAAATTAGTGATGCCACGTAGGGTCTTTTATCAATCATCTTGGGGCAGCTGAAAGTAGCCCAAGTTTAAGGGTTAAGCAAGGTTAAATGTTAACAAACTTCAGCTTGTCAGCCTTCACAGGCCTGGCCAGGCTAGCCATCGGGAGGCACAGCTTCTGCGGGAGCTGGTCTTTGGAGGCTGGTCTCCAATGGAAGCCCTGCAGAGCTGGGGCTGCTCACTTCCATGTGAGGCAGAGAAGGCATGCATGTGTGCACAATTACTGGCTGCAGGGATCTGGGGGGTAACTCTGCACTGGCATGTATTTCATGCAGATTTATTTGTGTGTTTGCTTCTGCATAGGCTATCATGATAGAAATTTCTAGAGGATTCAGGGTGCTCCTAACAGGGCTGTAAAGGGGAAGTTCAAAGTGAACAAACAAAGAGAAGCTCTGCGAGAGCAGTGGAACATTGCTAATGCCTGGCCTGCACTGCCTTTGGCACCTGGAGAGTTGCCTGTGCTGAAGACAAAGTCTATGGCAGCATCCGTGGGTTCATGCAGAGACTGTCTGGGTGTTGTGTGGTGATACAGACCACTACAGGCTGCAGCCACAGCTTGCTTTCAGGCCACTGGCTTCAGAAATTAGGACCAAGGTCTTCAGAAAGCCAGCGTGATGCTGGCTCTGGTTCTAGAAAGTTGGAGGGGGATGCACGTTAAACCTGAGAGGCCTTATCGGTGTCTCATTTTCCAGAACTGAAACAAATCATCCGAAGGTGTCTCAGCCTGGAAGAGTCACCTCTTCCATGTGGCACCCAAAATCACTGGCTACATTTTTAAATCATGTCTGCACGTGGCCTGTAACATATCAGTTCTTCTGTGTAAATACAACATGAAGTTTCCTCCCTGTCCTTGCACCTCTGGTTTTTGCAGTAAGGCTGCTTCCCCATCACTCTTCATATCCATTAGGATGTCCTGTCCTGTGAGATGTCTGCTCTTGAGGATTTTCAGAGCTCTCCTCATTTCCACTTCCTTTCTCACTTCCATCTGCTTTTTTCTGCTTGCTTAGGCTCCTTAGGCTGAGCTTTAAAGCCTCTTCCATCACCCACTGTTGCCCTGATTCTTCAGTTGTTTTATCTGAACTTGTGCGCCTATCCAAGTCCTAAAGCTGCCCTGCTACAATCTTTTTTCTTTTTTTTTCAGCTTCTTAGAAAAGTGCTTTGAGTTACTCCTGGTTTGTTGTGTTTCAGTGGCTACCTTTACAACACTAACCTGTACCCATGTTTGGTCGCAGAGGTGCTTCGTTATTTCCCCAAGCTCACAGGAAAGGTCTCTTAGGATGTGACATTTCAAAACCATGAGATGGCACCTTAGGGTCAACTCTGGCTGCTAATGCCAACCACACTGGGTTGTTAAACTGCTCTGCTGGGGTCTGGTTTGGGCTGGAAGCTGAGCCAGGGAGGGCAAAATGCACCCTTTTGCAGCTCCACTGAGTCCAGCGCCAGGCATGCGAGATGTACATTTTGCACGTGACTGTTTCTAATGGCCTTCCTGCTGCTGCCAGCTCCCATGTGCTCAAAAAGAGCAGTCCCACTCAAGGTGGGTCACCTTGCTTGATTTTTCCTCTTCATGTCTTCTTTATCTCCTGCTCCTTCTATTTCCAGTCTTGCTCTGCTCACGGGGCTGATCGGGAAGCACCAGGCAACGGCGCAGAAACTGGCATTTACAGCCACAGAGCTCACACAAAACTAAGCAACAGATGTTCCAAAAATAGAAGATGTAAAAAGTGCACTGCCAATACCCAAGTATATCTTCACCTGATTAGGGTGCCCTAATTAACTGCTCATAGCAGTGCTGCCTGGGTGATGGGACAGCGGTCGGTGCCTGCACCAAGGCTGCCAGGAACATGTTGTGACAAGGACTCCTATGAACAGCTCCTGTGGAACAACCAGTAACAGCAAAATGGTAATATCCCATTCCTGTGTCCTGTATATGATCTTTCAACTTAAGGCTGAGGTATGCAAGACAAGAGGGTTCAGTCCTTATTTTGGACATCTCTGTGCTGCTCGAGGCCTAACAGGGCAATTCCAATGCTCCTTGACTGTGGTTTTGACCTCTTAATCTAGTAACCATATAGCAAAGTGGATGCCAACCTCAAGCACCACTGGTTTACAAATGCATTTTAAAAAATAGGTTTCCATCAGTGGTTTTGCATGCCATGTTGACCCTCTGTGTCAGGATCACAAAGCTCATGAGTGCCTCTGCAAGTTACCCAATGTTCAAGAACTTTGAAAGAAACAGCTGGGATTTAATATTAAGTGCACCAACTTACCATGACATGTTCAACCTTTAAAAAAATGAATGATTTCTTTAAAAGGTTGGATGTCTCATGCTAGCATCAGAACAAGCAACTTGGGGTGGGGAAAAAATCAAAAAGCACCACAAATAGAGAAATGAGGAAAAAAACCCAGGTGTGTGCTAAAATGATGTGGAGAAAATTAATTACTGGAAGGCTTGGTATAAATAAGACATTACATGACCCCTTCTGCCAGTGGGGGATCTCTGGAGGTGACAGACAAGTAAGGCGGGGTCTTAATGAATAGCCATTCCCTAAAATTCTTTGCTGTAGGCTCAGCATAAACCTTTGCATAAAAGTGGGAGCCTGTGAGCAGTAGGAATTATTTATATTAAATATGTTCTCAGCAAAACATGGGAAAATTCCTATTCCCAACTGGAAGAAAATCATATTTCATGGCTATATTACCATTTAAGCAGGATACAGCAATGGACCCCAGGGAATAGGGGTGGGAGGGAGGCTGACCAGTGGGGAAAAGGGTTTTTTTGCCTGTTAGGAGATGGAGCCCTGCTGGGTGCGTCCCCAGGTAGGGCTCTCACTGCCGCTGTGCGTCAGAGAGCAATGAAGAGGAGAGGCGGAGGGAAAAAGCCTCCCCCTGAGACCAGAGATAGGTTTTCCCCAATGGAAAAGAATATTGAACTTAATAGGGGTGAACTCAGAAGGGTTTTATAGAGTTTGCTCTAAAGAGGAAATAGCCTTCTAATGGAGGATGGATTGCTGATAAAACCACGAGAAGAAATCCTATGGTGATTGCCAAAAGGTTAAGTCCCCAGCTCAGGCCGTGTCCTGACACAGGTGACCAGGGTTTGACAGGGACTGAGCACTGCACAAGAGACACTCCTTCATAGCAGAGGGAACAAGGTGTGAGAAGAAGCAGGCACAGTCTCTCCACAGTCACCTGCACTAACCAGGATGCAGAGCTGGAGAAGCAAGTAGAGATGTGACCAAGGGCTCTCAGACAGGGCCAGAAAAGTAATGTGACCAAGACATGCAGGTAGAAAGCCTCTGAGGAAGACAAGGAGATAATGCCATTGGTCTTGGGACGAGCCCAGCAGCAGCAAGACACCAAAGGGGAATGGTCCAGCTCTGAGGAGCTGTTTAGATTTTACATCTTGCTGAATTAGACCTTACTGCTGCAGGGTTGGGATGTGCACCTCTGTGCATAACTGGATGGCTGCCCAAGAATAAAACCCTGTTAATGCCAACAAAACGGTTTTAAAAATGCCTATAACACAACGATAGTGTTGAAATCCTGTGGCCCCTCTTCTGTCCCTAGAAGAAGTGGGTAGATGTATGAGCTGGGAAGCACACAGCTCCCCTAGCATCTCAGGGAGGAGAGGTTGGTATGTCCTTGGTGTTCAGTCCAGAGAAAGAGGTGGATATGAGAGGAGATTTATACCCTTGCTGGAAGGTCATCAATCAGTCAATCAAGTGAACAAGCCAAGACCCTCTTTCATTTCTGCGGGACAATGCAGAGCGCCATACCTGCTGTGGTGATGCTTGTGCTGCCTTGGCAGGAATGGGGCTCTCTGAGCATCCTTATGCAAGGTCAGCCTCACACTTGGGAAACAGCAGTGCTGATGGAGCAGGTCTCCATGAAAGATCACTGTGCCTTGCTAGAGGGATTGCCCCAGGAGTGCAGAGCTGCTGTCAACCAGCCTGGCTCCAGGCCGGCAGCGAGGTTGTGCAGGCAGCATGGCACCATGGGCATAGCCCATACTAATCCTTCCCAACATGCCATCTTCCACCAGTGATGGAGCAGAGTATATAGTGCAATGGGTACATCTCTGCAGAGGTGTTTTGTTCAAAGCAGGCAAACTGACAGACTTCCCTCATAAAACAGTAATGCAGCTTATACATGAAAAAGGATCATCAAAAATCAGTTTTATCCCAAGTAAGATAATTCTGGCATTACTTAAAATACTTCAGACTTGTCAGTAAAATTTCAGTGTCATTAAAATTAACTGGCATATTTAAAGATTGACTTTCTTGCTTTCTTTGAACTCCCAGTCAGCCTGACATGGGGAGGGCACTTGCTATTCTTATCTTTTACACACTTGTATTTCTTGGCCTTTAACAGCTTCTTTTGCAGCACGCACTGCTCTGTCTGCCAGGGATAACGGGTGTCACTGGTTGCTGCTAATCCATTATGGCAAGCTGTCTAATTACCAGTGGTGTAGCAGTAAATAACATGCGGGTTCACTAGCTGGCCTGCTCCTTATCCCTCATCTGAGAAGTGGGCAAATATTGTATCACCCCAATTATTGCTCCATTTACCTGCATGTTCCCTTGACTTTGGCACTGCTAATTACTTACTTTGTTAGGCAGAAGAAATATTAGGTATTTATTTCATTTGCTGTGATGATAAGAAATACAACTCCTGTTATTTATCCCCTGGACTAGAAAATTCCCTTTACAGCAATCCTTCTAGCCCCTGTACATAAATAAAACCTCATTTTACTCTAGCATAGCTTTGGTACTTGAAAAAAGATCACATTTTGATCAGAAAAATGTTCTCATCTCTTTTGCCGAGTATGGGAAAGGCAAGTTAGCTTTGTGAAGTGGAACTGGGTATCATGCTGGACTAAATGATTTATTACTGCAATAGCATTCTGCAAGATAACCACATGAAATCACTGCTCTTCAGCAAGAACAGTCCTTCTGGAGATGCTTGGCTTTGGGTGAGGAGTCAGAAATCGGGAGCAGTCTCAGTCTATGTGTGAATGGGACTAGATATAATTTTCATCCTAGACCCTTTGGCTCAGCTATCTCTTACACTTGGACTCCAGTGTCATGAGATCATTCCCAGTAAAAACGCTGGTTAGTAGCTGGCAAAAAAACATGAGTTAGCACTATATTAAATGGTGAAGCAACAGACAGAAAAAGTGAGTGTAACCCCTGGAACAAGTGGATCATCCCAGGTAAAGCAGCAGAAGGGGCAGGCAGGTAGGTATAGCAATATAATCTCCGTCTCTGAGTGCTTTCCAGAGAACACCATGCAGGCAGGGAGGAGTGACATGATGCTTCATGAAAGCAAACCTAGAAAGGAGCCAAAGCCTCCTAAGATCCCAACTGGTACTCTGGTACTCTGTTGACTCTATTGACCATCTTATCACCTTAGCCAATTTCTAACAAACTCTTAGTTTGTTGCCTGAAGCAGTTATATTTCACTAGGATCTCACTTTTTAGCAGTGCAGCCTTAAATAAATCTTTTTGAAAGGGTGTCCTGAAATGGGCGTCTGAGGTGAACCCACAGGATGCGTGTGTGTATAGGGGGAGTTTGTATGAAGAATTTGGTGTGATGACTCTTGGTCTTCTTCATTTTTGTGGTCCTCTAGAAATTGTCCAGTGGTGGTACAGACATCTTTAGAGATTTTGTATGCCTAGGTAGCCACAGAGCATGTGAGCACCCCCTTTTCTTGATCACCTTCTTTGGGTTTTTTTGCAGGTTATCCATTTTGCCTGGTTTGAAACCCAGTGAGTCCTGCACCATAAAATGCCTGCAGTAAAAGGGCAATGGCTAAAAAGGAGGTAAAATGATGGAGGAGAATGTATAGGTTATTTAAAAATATTTCTATATTTATACACATGCACATTTGTTATAATGTATGTTTTTCAGCTGAACATCCTTCAGTCTTGTTACTTATGTCATTCAGGGCATGTTTGTGCTACTTGCCTTGGTTTCACTTACTTTGCAACTTGCCTTTGAACTTCAAGATGCCAACATGTGAAACAGAAACTTGGATCAACAACATTGTTGGGATTTCACTTCTGACAATAGAAGAAATAAAGAATAAAGGGCTACAGCTGGCTGAAATGAATGTCATATGCAGTCTCCCTTCTTAAAATATTCAAAATGCTCATACCTCAAGGACATAATTTAAATGTTCATTTTAGCCTTCTGCATCACCTTTAAACACGGTGCTGGCATAACACTGCTGTCTCATTTAGACTACAGAATAATCAAAAATCTCTTGTATTTCCTTGTACTGGGAGGGACAGTTTTGGACATCCAGATTTTGAAGACTGGAATAATCTCATCCTGGAATCATTAATTTCAATACTGCTACCAAAGAAAACCCAATTATTTTGAATGTATTTGATAGCAGAACAAAACTTTAACTTCTTCTGAAAGCCTTTTGGGGTTGGGGGGGATTTGCAGCTTGAGTGTTGGCTAGTTGAATTCACCTTCAAGGTCTTGCAGCTGAAGTCATCTTGGTCTCCAGCAGGAAGGAGGTTGTGGTGGCAGCTCCCTGGTCGTGCAGCCTGCTGTGACATAGCGAATGTAGGGGGCTGAGGCAGAAAATCACAGCCCAGAGAGCAGTCTTGGATCTGGAAAAGCAGCCAGGACAGTTCAAAGTGATCTGGAAGAAGAAAAAGAAAATAGTATCAGGAAATGAGAGATCCTAAAAGGATCTCCTCCAAATGCTACTCCAAAAAGTCAAATGAAGGAAAAAAGGGAGAAATAAGAAGCTTCTTCCTTTGCCGCCACATCCTGCACTGCACACCAAAATGCCCTGTCTGCAAACATGACTGACATCACTGGAGAAGAATGTAAACTTTGTTTTTTTTTAAAAAAGCACCACTTGCTGCTGCTCCTCTTTGGCAGCAGATGTCATTTCTTTGCAGTATTTTTATCTGATTACGTATGCATATGCACATATATAAATATTTTGTTAAAAGCAGAAGGGTACTTCTCTCTTTCTTCCCAGTGCTTGCAACAGAGGTTGTGCACCATTCAAAGTGGGCTCCTCCTGAGAACTTCCATGCATGCTGCTAGAGGAAGATGAGAGAAAAATGAAAATTATAAAATAGGAATAATAAAAATAAAAATAACAAATAAGCTGAGTGAGAAATGGAAGACTAATTCAAGCTGTGTCCTTTATACCAATAATAAATGACACAGCACTTGGAAAAGTGGGTTGCTAAATGAAAAATAACATTGGAGTTGTGTGTCCCCCCATCCTCCCCCCGTTACTCCACCCCAGCCACAAGGATCTATGCTGGGGGCTCGGGTGTCTTCCCTCTCTCCCTTCAATCTACGTAGCCAGAGCCCTCTCCCTGCTTGACAGCTACCGCAAGCCCAAACTGACAGCTCTTCAAAATCTGCTGAAGAAACCCAGCATTAATTAAGTCATTGCTGGACTGTAATTTCCTTGAGAAGTAAAAAATTCTCACACAAGAAAAGGTTACAGAGACCTTTTCTGTGTCAAAATTACCATGCTGCATGAATATTAATGCTCTTAATGAAGACAACCTTTGCTTCATCAGGAAGGTTCTGGAGCAGGTGCCAAGCCTGAAGTCTCACTCTGTGGATTTTCTACTCTATGAAAGTCGGCACAATGCAATTTTTCCATTAAAATCAACATTTCCCACATGATTGCACTTTTTTTTTTTTCCCCTTCTTCTTTACAGATAGGCGGAAAGAGAAGAAAAAAATCTCTCTGCTTTGAAATCAAACATTTAAAGGTTTCATTCAACACATTAATCAGCACTGAGAGAGAGGAGAGGAGGAGGAGGAGGAGGAGGAGGAGGAGGTGGAGGAGGAGGGGGTGGAGGGGGGGAATCTGCCTTATTTATACAGATCTCGCACACGCTTCCATAGATCACAGCTGCGTTCGTGTCGCATGCTGCCCTGGGGTGCTGCCAGGCACATCCTTCCCAGAAAGGCTCGGTGGGCTGGTGGGTGGACGCTGGGATGGGGGCATAGGGAAGAAGCTGGGGTGGTGGTGCCTGCTTGGGACATGAGCCTTCAGGCACTCACCCCAGAGACTGAGGATGAGCACCGTGAGGTCTGGCCATATGGGAGGCCGTGGCCAAAGGGGTTATCAGGGAAAGGGGGCATCCCCTGTGGTGGGCAGGGGAGGGAATGGAGACACTCAACCACAAGAGCAGCAAGGATGTGCTTTAGCACAAAGTGATGGAGGAAAGATCTGTTTTCTTGGCTCATTCTCAGGGACCAAAGGATTTTTGATGCCACTGTGCTGGAAGAATTGCCTTGCCTTTGTACCAAGCCAGTTTGCTGGCATTTAGCTTCAGATGAGGAAAGGGAAAAAAATTATAAGGAAAAGTGTGGAGAAACACCAAGGACAGAATAGAGGCTGCAGCTTTAGAGGGGTCATAAAAGCAGGTAAAAGCCACCTCTTTCTTCCCTTTCAAACAGAGAAAATTCTATGAAAACTGCCCTTTAATTATATCTTCTACTTATTAGGCATTCATGATCTAATAATGGTTGTGGCTAACTTATAAAAAAAATCTTATTATTTTCTGTTGGGGCATGCAATGCCCTGTATATATTAAAAAGGTAAACAATGATATATATTTATGGGTACTGATGTAATAGCTATTAGATTTATAATGCAGAGAAGAAACATAATTTTATTAGAAAGAGCAATAGTTCACAATCCTATTATTGTTTATTGCTGACGTCAGTGCTGAACTATAATAAGAATCATGTAACAACTGGAAATAATAATAAAAATGCCGTGTAGATTTGCAAGAAAGCGGATCCTCTAAAACAAAAATAGGGATTATAGACCCCGCCCTGAGCTGGCTGGGAATACCTAGCTGCAACTGCTTGGGTTGCAGAACTGCTCAGGACACAGGTCAAGGTTTTCATTCCCCTGAGGCAAAGGCAAACGTCTTCCTGACCCCAAATCTACCATCAGCCCCGTTGCAAACACCTGGGCAAGGCCTGGACGTAGCCACCCAGGGTATTCCCATGGGCACCCTGTGCATGGTGGCCTTACAGAGCTGGACCACTCTGTCCTCCCAGAGGACAGGACACCTGGGGCAGCGGCATCCCCAGATCAGACTCCCACTGTGAGCAACACATGGGCACCAAATTGTGCTTTGGTATTCTTTACAGTAACCTTGATAATTTGAGTTAACGAAAGCTCACATCCTAAGCCTCAGTAAAGTATTTGAACTACTATTATGCACTTTTCATGACTAGACTTTGTTTTATATGAATATATACATATATGCATAGACTCTAAACTTGTAATTGTAGTTGCCCTAAAAATCTGTTTCCAAGCTGTATCTGGAACTGTCAGCTCTGCTGGTCTCTACTTCTCCATATTACTTCCTGCCTCCACTGCCCACCCCCACCCCCACCCCACCCCCCTTTCTAGCAGGTTTTTTTCCCTTTAGAGCAGTATTTGCTGACCTTCAGATTCAAGAATTAACTCATACTCCTGACATCTGTGAATTATTAATGAGGGTGTTTCAAAAAGTTCCTTAGCCACTTCCCTTAAAACTCCTGGGTGCAAATTAATAGAGCTGTTTTGGGGAAAGCTTAATTTTAGCAGGTGCTGCTTCAGATCTTCCCTCATTGCAGAGATAAATGTTCTGCTCCCGCAGAAACGTCAGATGGGATAGATACACCCTCCAGCTTCATTGCAAATACAGAACAAAAGTGTCTAGTCAACACTTCTGATCTTTCTTTGTTAATCCTTGCAATGCTGTTAGCTGTCTCTAGCAGTGGTCCCACAACTGTTCAGGGTTTTTTGTGCTCCTTTTAGAATTTTGTAGGATCTTTTATTATCCATCAATCTTCTGGCCACTGATTCCTTTTAGCTTTTGTGTGTGTGTGTGTGTATGTGTGTGTGTGCATGTGTATGGAGGGAGGGAGTAAGAGGAAAGGAGGGTACAAACAACAGTATCATTTTTTAGCATCTTTGAACATTTCCCCGTTTTCATTAAATTTCTTACAGTCAGCTGACAGTCCCACTCAGTCATTGCAAGGATTGCATTAAGCTTTACATAGCTGGCCCTTCCCTTTTAGAACGTGTAATAGTCTAAGAATACAAACTGGGGAGAGTGCTGTGTCTGGAGGAGATAAAAGTAGAACTCATGGTGGCAAAGAAAGAGGCTGTGGGGCTGTGGGGCTGGGATGGCAACAGTCCCTGCTGAGAAGGAGGTGGACTGGGTGCCAGGCATATATAGTGAGGGAGGACAATGCTGCTGAACACGTGTTCCTGCTCCCAAGTGGGATCCAAATAAAAAAGTACATGTCGCTATCCAGATGTCCCCCGTAGCCATATGCTGGATGGACAACTGGCAGACCAGCAACCCTTGCCTCCTACACCAGTCCTCCCTCCATCCTGATGCTCAGTAGCCCTCTTCTGGCCAAGCCCTTTCCTCCTCCTCAGTATTAGCTGGTACCTGCTGCTCCCTGGCCCTGCCAAATCCCCCACCCAAAATCCCAAATCCTCTGCCATCCACCTACCATCAGCCACCATTGGCCCTGGTCTTTCCTTAAACAGTTAAAAACCTGGTCTGACCACAAGTCTGTGGAAAGAGATGACTACGAGCTCTGCTTTAAAACATCGATGGCCTCAGACACAGGTAAGACGAGGTGAAAGTAGGGCACGCAGTTAGCGAGTGCCGCAAACTTAGAAATCTTAATCCATGACTGGAAACCTGCACTAAAAGCTTCAGCTGACGTGCCTCCATATGAAGGTGTTAGAAAGGAAAAAAGGTTTGAAAATGTTGGTGTAGCCAAAATTACGTGCTAAAACAGAGCAGGAACAGAATATTTAGTTCCTTGGCTCCAATAAATTGTCTGCATTAAAATAACGCAGACGGCTGAAAGAGATATTCTCATAAATGAGTGGAATTTCAGATTTCCACAGAACAAGGTGATAGTGTCCTGTAATGATACAAATATTCTTATGGGACATGATATCACACTTAAAACTCTAAATTTTTAAAGGTTTCTGTTACTTTATAGCAGCAGAGTGTCTTCGGAATGAACTAGATTTGCTATTCCATCTGAAGAACAAAGAGAAAAATTTATAGAAGATCAAACAAATAAAAATACATTGAGAAAGACAGTAAGTGATGTCAACGCACTAAGAAATTAAAACCTTTGCATTAGTGTCTGAGCTTTTTTGTTGGTACCCAGGTATTATAAATAATAAACTAAACCGAAATTGTACATATTATAAAGCTGCATTTTCCTGTAGGGGTTCTGGTGACATGTACAAACCACCCGAGCTTTACTCCTGTGGCTTATCCATGTCACTAATCCCCCTCTATACAACTAGATAAGGGAGGCACAGTGGGGAGGGGTGGAACTGATTCCATCTTTTTTGCCTACATTTGTTTCCAAATTGTTTGACAACCCTTGCCCATGGCTTTCCAGGAGTCTGCCTTGGGATGAATGAACTTCTGCAGCAAAGAAATTCATCTTGTGAAAAATGCTTGTTTTGGGTCATTGGAACTATTTGGGAAATATTTGGCTGAAAAATAGAGGGGAATTCAACTCAAGTGGAAAAATCTGAGGTGAAGTTTATTTGTGACTGATGAAGAATGATAATCTATAGTTTGTCTGTGTCAATTTTTTGTTGTTGAGACTATTTGTGATCAGCTCAGTTCAGTCTCAAATGATGCTTGCTTTCTTTTTCCAAGTGATTCCACCAGGCAGAAAAAGGAAAGTTCATTATGAAGATCTGACTGTGATAAAATCCATATACTTTTAAATATGGCTTTCAAATTAGCCTCTGACTGAGAAATTATTTCTGTCACATTTATCCGAAATATTTCTGGACACAAACAGGTCTCAGCCTCCCCGTGTTATCTCAGGGAAGGCTGGGGTCTGCAGTGGTTTCCATCATTCTCCCACTTGGCCCAAGAGCTCTCTGGCTTCAGGACGCTCAGATGGTGACTCCAAAATACCTCCCTCAGACCTGCATGTTGTGTTACTGGATGTCTCCCGAGGTTTTGAGGTTTAGATCTGGGGAAATGGAAGCTGAGGAGACTTATTAGCCACTGTGCACCTCATGGGACAGCGTTTTAACTTTTTCATCAAAACAGATGGGAGTTTTGTTCACAGAGAATCTTTTGCCATGCCAAACCCAGGGGTCCTGCCTCCCAGGTGATGGTTATCCTGCCAGGATCACTGGTGGAGTCTCACCCCCTCTCCCCGCCACTCCTGATACTTTCATCCCAGAGGGATGAAATGGCGAATCTCACTCCCGGCTCTTGCTGGCCTCTTAGCAAATCTCGGGCTTAATCAGGAGGCTTGTTTATGGTACAGCTCCTTGTCTTGCAAGTACTACAGATGCCACTTCGTTGCACCTAAACTGCTTACGAGACAGCACTCTTATCTAATAAGACATAGCACAGCCATACATATTTATTTATATTTGAACTCTTGCCCTCTGTACTATACTGCAGGTCATGCATCTGCTCCACCACCACCCTATTAATTTTCTACTACTCTTCTCCATGGTGGCAACAGTGTTTCAAAGCCTGAAAGGAATATTTTCCTTTTTTTTTTCTTTTTTTTTTTTTCTTGCTTTGATCTATCTCTTTAACTCTTTGGCTGCTGAAAGGAGGAGAGTCTGGGCTTCCCGAGCACTGTATTGCAGTGCTTTTCATTGGGAATCAGGACACAGCAAGGCTCTCCAGACAATGTCACTTCTCCGCTTGTGTAATACATTACTGTTCTGTTTTGTACCTTGCTAATTAGAAAGCAGAAAAGAAAAAAATATATTTATATATAAAAGAGCTCCCATCTGACAGACTCAAATTACAAAAGTATTCTGATATAAATTATTTAATCAGAGGGGGGAAAAAAGAAAGTCACAGTACTAACTATCATTTCTAGACAGAGTATTAACAACCATTTCTTTCATTGGCTTCTGGTGTCTTATTTTGCACACCCATCACCAATAAGAAGCTATTGCATGATGCTTACCATAAAATATGACTTTCATCTCTTTGTCTTTGCATTCACTTGCTTCATTTACCTTCCTAATGTATAAAAAGTTTTTAATTTGCCTCCCTCCCTTCCTCTTCTGTCACTAGCACTCTTGAAAACTTCTGGAAGAAAAAAGTAAAGACTTTAATTCATATATGGGACCCCATTCTGCCAGCCAGATCTGCCAGTCTTTGAAATACATTCCATGAACAAGGCATCGTTTGAAGGTGTGATCGCAGCTTTATGGCTAGGTTACAAGCTGGTGAGAGAAAACCATCCTGACGAATGTGCTGATCTCCAAATCCATGCTTCCTTTGATGTCCTGTGGTGATAGATGGTCACCAGGAGGCCAAAAGCTTGCTTGCTCAGGGCGGCCATCCCCAGCAGCAGAGGGAAACATTCTGAGGGTCTGAGCCTTGCCCAGGGGCAGAGGTACCCACGCTGGGGGCTTGGTGCCCACCTCTGCACAGAGAGCAGCCAACCAGGATCAACCTTGGTGCACCGAGGCTGTGTCTGCCCACAGCAGGTGTCCAAAGACCAAGCCCTACATGTCCAGCTTGCTTCAGCAAGTCACTGGAGACAAGGCTCTCTCTCCAGCGCTCTCCTCAAGATGGGGCCATGTCCCCCACATCGGGACAGCAGCTTGCGGTGCCAGGTCATTTCTCGCACTGCTTTCTGAAAGTCAAGCCCAGCGGTTTAACAAACCTTATTGTAAGAAGGCCTTGCATGGCAGGGCTTTCACAAAACAGCTAGACATAATTTGGCATAGCCATGGTGCCGAACCAACACAAAGGTAGAAAGCACACCTTTAAACTCTTAAAAGACCTTGCCTTTTTCCAAAAGACGAGAGGTATGTATCCAAGGATGCTGCATAAAACCTGCTTAGTGCAAACATGGTGCTGCAAGGCCAACAGAGCTGTGCTGCACAAAAGCAAGTGGCACACCCCCCATAACCACCTATGGGCCAGTGGCTGATCCCAGAGCAAGGTTTGACATCTAAGAGCCTGAGACTATGAGTGAAATGTTTTACAAAAGGCCAGGAAGAGTAACGTGCACCAAAGCCTGTGTTCATGCATAAACTGTTTGTGCCAAATCTGAAGGCTTTGCTGGGAGGGGTAATGCCAGGGCCCCCCTTGAGTCAATGCCTGTGTCTGATAAGGGTACAAATATATTGTTTCTGGTCCCTGTGGTGGCTGAATAAGTTTTGATTGCCTGCTGAGATTACATATAATAAAAAACAGAGAGTAAACTGCTTTTCCTTTCACAGTTATGTCACTACTATATATATATATACTCTACATTGGAGGCTTAAAATCCATATCCTGTTGTCGGATAAGCACCTGGAGCTATTGAGATTTTTGTGGAAATCTTCCACTTTTCTTCCCGTGAGCTGCAAGCCTGGGGGGGTGGGTGAGGTGGGGTGGGGATGGGGGCTGCGGGGCAGAGTGTTATCTGGAAAAAAATAATAATAAAAATAAATAAGACAGGAGGTGGCTGTGGCGTGGTGGTCTCTGGGCAGCCCGATGGCGCAGGCATGCGAAGGCTGCGATGCGGCATGGCTGCTCCCTGCACAGTTGGGGGGCAATGTTGGTGCCACTGGCCCCAGGGTTACAGCCCAAATGGGACCACCAGAGCAGCCAGGAGGGACACCCTCAGAGCCTTTGCATGGGCCAAACCCTGTCAGGCTGGGTTTTTAGCCCAGCACTGTGTCCCCAGCACCATCAGGGAGATGCAGAGCCCTGAGCCTTCCCCCACAGCCCCTGCACCATCATTTTCCTCCTTAGACCTGGCCCATCAGTCCAGTCCCTGCAGCATCACTGGGAAGGTGACAGTCCCCAGCAAGTGACAAAAACTCTGTGCTCAGTTGCTCTTGCAGGGAGGGGAAGGCCAGGCTTTTCTTTTCCCAGCAGAGCCGCTGCTAATAGCAGCCTCTTCCTTTGCTCTCCCTCCCTCCTCCTCACCACCACCAGACACTGGAAGTACGAAATAAAGCTCATTTTTCTGACATAACACATTAAGATCTTGAAAGTTTATGCCACAGCAATGTAAAATGAATACCTCTCGGCACAACAGAGGCAAAGTGCTGCCTGTTTGTTAACAGGGAGGGAAGTTCCCACTCATCTCTCTCGCTGTGCAATGGCAACTGGCAGCTGCCTGCAACCCTCGCGCTCCCTGCTCCTCCTGCCAGCTCCCTCCTCTTGCCCCAGTGAGGCAGAAAGACTTGTATTCAGAGGCAAACGAGGCTCGGGATTTAAGAGATGGTGGTTTTACACCTTACAGTGCTGCTCTGGTAGAGCTGCCTTCCAGGTAACATCAGGGGACTCTGTACCAGCACTGTGACCACCCCAAACCCCTGCAGGATGCAACCCGCTCTGCAGCCAAAAGTGGCCTTTGCAATTCTTTGGCAAGGATGGGGAAAAGAAAGGTGTGCCTCTTGCTTGCTGTGCAGTGAAAATATCAGAAGCGAATTGCTGCAAGCCCTGGGTTACTCCGGGTGGGCTGGGAGAAGCCACATTCCCTCATGGGTACTGCTTCTTGAGGCTTTTAATCATGTAGGTGAGATCGGATTGCCAAACCTGCCAGCAAGGGCTGCAAATGCTGCTTCTGGGAATCAGAGACAACTGAAATGAAACCCTGGAAAGATCTCAGGCTGGTCACTGGAGGAAAACTCAGCCTTCATCTGCATTAAGTTGTGTGCTACTGCTTCATTTTTGTGTAGAAACACATGTAGTGCCGGCTACCTGTGTGGGAGTTTTATTGTCTTGCTTGAAAGGTACAAGTTGAGAAGTCGGGACAATATTAAACAGCATTTATTAAATAAGGGAGGGTTTAATCTGTTCTATAGATACTAAATATTTGATTTAGCGGAAGCTTGGAGAAATTTAAAAAAAAAAAAGCAGCATGTTTTTATTCCTGGCATTACATTTTCCCAAGGAGAAGGTGGGGCCACCTAATGCTAACAGATGAAAAGAGAGGATCTTTCCTCCCTTCAAACCCAGCACGTTAGAGATGTGGGAGGAAGAAGGGTTGTTTTCTGTAAGAAAACTTTCAACCCACATACTCTGGAGCAGGGTGAGCAATACCCCTTCGCCAGATACCTGATCTTGACCGGGTAAGTGCTGAGGTGAACAGTCCCTTGGAAAAAGTAGGGGAAAAAAGTAAAAAAGTCCTATCAAAAGTGAATGTTCACAAGCACAAAAAGAGGAAGCCCCTGAGCCATAAATATGCAGGGACTGGTATGACATGTGCTTGTCCTCTTGCCATGCCCATCCCAAGGCAGCTGCTTTGGATCACTTTGATCATCAGGCAGAGTACAGGGCCTGGTGGATTTTGATATGGTCCACTCTGACTGCTTTTATATTGTGTACAGAGCAACACGTAATGATTAAGTTAAACCAGTGGATGCTTACTGTGGCTGAAGAATGATGTGCTTTGCTCTAGCCTGACACTGGTGCTAATTAACTTAGAGTAAGCAAAAATAAAAATGGTACAAAGTACCGTAAAGGTATCCAGTTTGAAGTGATTTAACAAAATCAGTTCACACTCAGATAAAACCAGTGCAATTTGGCACACAGATAAACACTGAGGGAAACTGATTACATGTCCAAACAAAGGAACAAAACCATGAAATCAGCTGGACAGTAAAGAGGGTCAATTGTAAAAGAGATTATATTGTCCCAGCAGAATTTATTTTATTTTCTTTCTTTTTTTTTTCTTTTTCCACTGATTTTGTATTGTTTTGGTTTGTGTTTGGTGCGGTACTGCTCAGTGTTCCCACCTCAACCTCTCCACTCAATAGAAAAGTCTTGTCCTTTTCCCAAGACACCGTCACTCCCTTCCCTACATCAGATGGTAGCACCTGCTCAGAAGCAAGCAGATCTTAGAGGAAAAGTTATCCCATGGGCAAACTGGTTTTGTTTGTTTACAACACTCTGCCAAACACATCTTGAAAGGTAGGGTGTTGGGTGTTTTTAAACGGCTTTAGAGCCAAGACCCTCCTAGATTTCCACAAGGTTTAGTCAAAATACATCTGACTTCCATCCAGCTCTTATGGATGCAGCTGCCTGCTCGGAAGACACATGGACTTAGGTGGTGTGCCAGCACACAGATGCTAAACCGCCAAGGTATGCAAACAGAAAATGTCAGTTAGGAGGTGGGGGCAAGAGCAACCCAGGATGGCTGGGAGGCTGAAATTCCCAGAGAAGGCAATATATGGTCTACAGCATTAGCAGGATAAATACAAGCAAATCAATGCAGATTGCTGCTGCAGCTTTCACCAGACTAAAGATCTCCACAGGGAAAAGGAAGAGGTGGAGCCGTGCACAGGGAGAGAGGCAAGGTGGCGTGCCATGCACTTGCAGCACAGCCCTTGGGCTGCCACCCCACCAGCCCACTCCTGCATGGAAGGTGGTGAACATGGAGCCCGAAGTCAAGAGGGAGCCAGACATTCCCCTGAGCCCTCACCACTTGGCACAGCAGCCCACGTGTCTGTGAGCACAGAGACATACCGTACAGTTTATAAGGGCAAGTCAGGGCTCTGCAGGGTGATGCAAGAGGGTGAAACAGTTCTCACTCCTGTTACCTAACACTGTCCCCATTACACCTGGAAAATGCACTTTGCCCGAAGCAGCCTCAGCTACAGGATTACTTTTACCTTTCAGTATCAAGCACAACATCTTTCACCCTTTTGCCCTTTCTTGGCATCTTTTCAGAGACTGACAAGGTGACCCCAAATACTGCTTTTGAAGCGCTTTGGGGAAGGAGGGAGGAAATTATATATTTCAGTACATCTATACCAAAATTACCTCTTTCAGACTTCGGTTTTGCGGCTAAGACTACAAACTCTATTGATCACACCACTTGCTTTATCCAGGTTCTTGTCTTGCCCCCCAGACCTGGAACGGCTGGGTATCTTCTGAACCATTACAGGCCCTGCATGACTTATTCTTACTCTGTTCATGAATCTGTATTGCATGGGCTATGCTTATTCTATGTGCAGCTCTTTGGTGATGACAGCCCAAGTTTTGCACACGCAGAGACCATGGCATTCACTGGCAATCCACAGACGTGGTTGTTTTTTTAATGTGGTATGGAAAAAACTATTCCTATGAAAACAGATAATATCAGTGCCTGAGGCCTTTGCCCTAGGTGTCTCAAAGGGAAAGGCACTTAAAAAATGTGCAAAGTAGCAGCCCAAACCTCCCACAGTGCTGAAAAGAAGACTAAATATTCTTAAGGAAACCTTGGGTTTATTCCAGTTTCTCCAGAAACACTTACCAAACCCACTTCCACATTTTCGGGCACTGATTCTGGGAACTCAGCATTTAGGTACTTTGAATGAAAACAGCACGGTCAGCTGGACCACCTTACACGAACATTAATTTCCATTCACTGAACCTGAATCTATTTTCCCTGTGAAATACCTGGAGCAGCTCCACAGGAGCCATTTGGAGTTACACTGCTATAAAGCCAGAGGAGACTCCAGCCTGTAAGATGCACTCCACTTTGCAAGGCATGTGCTATTAATTAACCATGAGAAATGGCCACTCATTTACTTTTCAGCTACATGAAGATTAAATGTTTCCTAACTCGGTGTCAGTCTCATCTACCCTTCTTCAAATTTGCTCCACAAGGCTATCCACGGAGGCCGGGGAAAATGGTGTGTGAATGTGGGCAGCGGGAGCGACTGAAGAAGACTGTGCTATGCTGAAGAAAGCTGAAATGCTAGGAGGAACTATGTCAGCCATATGTCAGAGGAAGGAAACCCATGATCTTTCATCAGTTCCGAGCTGGTGACCTTCAAAGAGAAGGATTCTTGGAAAGTAAAATGGATTATTATTTACATAATCAATCAGCAGCACAGCAAAGGCACCCATACATATGTCTCTACATACATCTTCTTTGAAATGCTGAGGATGATACTGGAGCATCTTGGGAAATGAAAACAAATAGGAAACATGATGTGCAGCAGTTTGTAAAAGCCTCATATCTTGGATAAGTTACTTCTAAGAGAAAGCCAGATATTCTTTCTTTCTTTTTTTTTTTTTTTTTTTTTGGAACCACCCTAAGTAAAAAATTGATGCAAACAACACAAATGAGGTCTTGTGTGGTTTGGAAGCCATAAAGACTCTCAACCACTAGACTGGCCCAATTCCTCCTCTTCTTTGCTTCTGGTCTAGTAAATTGAAAGGCCACCACAGATGTTAGTACCACAAATATTCATGTTCTATCCAGAAATGGAACCTTTTTTATTTGATGATTTGTGCAAATGAGAATGGCTTTTCATAAGCTAGAGGGGGTACATCAAGCTTCTGGGAAAGGTTATCAGCTTTTCCAAATAGCCCCCAGTGAAAATTTGCTATTTACCTAGTAAAATACCTCTCCTATTTTTTTTCTTTTTTAATATTTTTCAGGTTTTACTAAACCTCTCTGGCAGGCTGGTATTCCTTCAGGTAATGCAATTTGCTACTTTCTTAAACTATTCTTATATACTAACTTCTTACATATTTTCTATATTTTCCCAATGCTTCACTAGGCCCATGCAGCTTCTGTCAGATGGTCCTTCCAATTGCCTAACAGGTGATGTACCAAATCATCAGATGACCAAAGGTCACATTATCTCCTTATTCACATGCAGCTCTTCAGTCTCTGAACTCAACTGTCTGTGGCAGAATTTGGCTTTAAATGTATAAAAGCAGAAAACACACAGCTATGGAGAAAAGAGACCCACAGGGACCAATGAAGTATCTCTGAGAACATTAAAATAAAACATATTTTGAATCTTAACTAGAATAACTTCCAGTACAAGGAGCTAGGTTTTTCTTTTGCCAGCATACTGTAAGCAGCTTGGATCCCTCTGGTTTTTTTGATTTGTCTTTGATTCTGAGCTGCTTCCGCAAGCTAAAAGTTGACTTAAGCTTGATTTCAGCATTCAAGGAACCATAAACCCTGGCAATGTGACTGTATGTTCTAGCAAGGAAAGTGACTGGCAGCAGCAACTTCCCTGAGTAGCACCTAGAACAGAAGTTTGGAGGCCCAGAAACCATTAGATGAGACCTTAAAGCAACCTGCTTTAACAGTGCTTCACCTGATACAGAAAACCTGTACAATTTTGTGTGTGCTTACTTGTATGCGGTAAAGCATTTACACCCTTAATTCATTTCCCAGGAAATAAACTGGAGAGCTCAAAAACTCCTGGAATCAGGCTAACAGCAATCAGTTGGCAAAATCTCATGAAGTCCATAACTATGTGCTGGGAGAAACCTTCACAGCCCTGCATGAAAATCCACTGTTTGTTTTAAGCACTGCTCCCAAAATTTGAGTATTTTCAGTTGCCATTGGCTTTGGTAGTTTATTATCACCCAGAAACAGGCTGGCTGAGAGCAAACAGCAGCTACTATGCAACTTGCAGCCTTTCTGAAGACGAATAATCATCATGAACCCATTATGTGGAAAGGAAGTTGTCCAACTCTGCACATAGCTAGAACTCCTGCAAGAAGCATGGTAAGAGAGTTGCTGGAAGGGTAAGATGATCTGTTTATTCCAAATCAGTATGTTTTGGGTCCTGCTTTTTGGTTTTGAGTTTCTGAATGAGTATGAAAACTCATGTCTGAAAAATGTCTACCACAAAATGAACAAAACCCTCATAACAATCTAATTCTCCTGTTTAATATGCGCACCAGAGGGTGCTGTGCTGTGGGTCTGAACAGGAATATTAGCCACTCCAAACTACATTTAGACTGCCAACAAAAAATAAAAGGCAAAATGCCTTAATGTAGATTCCTGCCTTCCTTTAAAAGGAAAAACATCATAGTTCTAAACTGCAGCTGAGCAAAAGGGTGGGGGGGAAAGAAAAAAAAGAAACAGTGAATTATGTGATGTGGTGTTTTTACCAACTGTCTAAATAAAGGTTTAGTGAGTCACTGTGGAAAACAGAAAATCTTTCTTTATTTTAAGAGCTGCAGTTTAAGAGTTTTGTATGAAAAAGCTTCCCTTAGGTTTGTAACTTAAACATTGCCCATCTGCTCTTTCCTCCCTCGTCTGCATTTACAGTAAATCTGAGACTTCCTTTCTCAAAAAATACATTTAAAAAATGTACAGATTTGGCCAACAGTGTCTGTAGAGATACAGAGAAGTCTAATTTAAGGCACCAATATCTAAAATGATAGTTTCCCTTCGGTACACACTAGAGGCAGGAAGTTTTCTCCTCTGGGCTGTGTTGGCTTCAGGTTCCCCACAGGAGTTTCTAGAAGAGGAGGTGACATGGGAGCTTGAACCCTAATTAGGCAGAGTACGCATTTTCCAAATTTTATGAAGAGAAAAGAAAGATGGGTCTCCCTGGGGATCAGGGCCAGAATCCACTAAAGCTGATGGGAAGATCCTGGATGCCTACACAGCCTGCCGGTATGGTGGACCCTCTGCTCTATGCCCTCCAACTAGTTCATCTCCAAATCAAGTGTGTTGCTCATGGCTGAAGAGCAATGCCAGTCTCCCAGCACACATGGTGTGATGCATAGCTCATTACTCTATGACTATAATAAGACCTTTATATATATATATATAGTCTTCCTGTGTGACAGAGGCTTCGGGTCACAGTTTTGAATTAAAATCTGAGTAACTGCACTGAAGAAAATTCATTTTTTCCTGGTAGAAAAACAGGTAGAAATGGTAATCAGGCCCTTCAGTTCTCTCCCTGAGAGGAAGGGTGGCTTACAAAGCACCACTGCTGAGTGTGTTATCAGGGTCTAGCCATGCCCAGTTTTCTGCGTGGAGGCAGAAGTAGCTTACACTTTAAGGATACCCTATAAGGAACAGATGCAAAGGCAGAATACTTCACCAACTCCCAACTTATATTTCTGTCTCCGACTCTCATTATTAATGAACTCATTCACTTTCATAAAAACAACTACACAAGTGCTTCTAACCATATCTATAAAACTATTTAATGCTCTTTTCGAAACAAGGCATCTTACAGCCATAGTAATTGCAGTTTTACTAGACCTTTAAATGAGAAGCAGCTACTTATTAAGTTTTGATATGGTGAGCTGATTAGACAAGTTAAACATAAAGGCACAATTTATGCATACTGTATAACCACATGTGCATGTAGTGCAGTTCCACCATTGGTGTCTGGCACTCTCTGCAATAGGAAATCCTGCTAGGTACACAGTTTTACACCACTTACAGGTTACAAGTAGTAAAGTGAAAAATGCTGGATTTTACAGGAAAATAATATTCATAAATCTCCAGCAGTGAATTACAGTATAACTCAGAGCTGTCTTTGTTTTGCTGCTGCTATGAATTCAGTTCTGTTGCCAGTGCAGAAACAATAAACACAAAGACTAAAGTGGAAACCACTCCCCTCACATTTGGCAAGTGCTTATATCCAATTTACAGCTGGACTCTGAACATGGCTTTTGAAACAGTACCAATAACAAAGAAGTTCCCACAGATACTCTCTTTTTTTTTTTTTCTCCCCTAGCAAGCTGAAGTGGTCCATTGTGTAAAAGTTAAAGATGTCTTCTAATGTCCTACCTGGTTTTCCCCACTTCATCCATCTCTGCTCTATACATTTCTCAATGTGAATCATATTTCATAGAATCATAAAACAGTTCACCTACTCCCAACCCCCCTGCCATGGGCAAGGACACCTTCCACTATACCAGGTTGCTCAAAACCCCACACAACCTGGCCTTAAGCACTTCCAGGGATGGGGCACCTTCAGCTTCTCTAGAAAACCTGTGCTAGTACCACACCACAGTAAAGAATCTCTTCCTTATATCTAATCTGTAGAGGAATAAAGGCAGTGGGTTGGTTAGCATTGATAACATGCAGCTGTGGCCTTGCCTCGAAGGCAGTGGTTTGATCGACATAGACAACATGCAGCTGTAGCTCATCCGTTAAGTAGTTAAATAGCCCTAAGGATGGTAGGAGAGGTAGTTGGGTTGAGGAGGAGCAGTGTGGTCTGGCCCCTGGAGGAGGGAGAAACATCAGGGGTAGTAGAATCTGACCAACAGTAAAAGCCTTGCTGCAGCCTGCTGGTTTGTGTTGCAACACTAATCTAAATCTATCTTCTTTCAATTTAAAGCTGTTCCCCCTTGTCCTATCACTACATGCTTTTGTAAGAAGTGCCTCTCTAGTTTTCTCATGGGTCTTCTTTAGGTCCTGGATGGCTGCTATAGATCTCCCCAGAGCCTTCTCCTCTGCTGGTTGAGGAACCCAAACTGTCTCAGCCTGTCCTCATAGGAGAGGTGCTTCAGCCCTGCTGATCATTTTCATGACCCTCCTTTGGACTCACTCCAACAGGTCTGTCTCCTTCTTATGCTGGAGGTTCCAGAGCTGAATGTAGTGCTCTAGGCAGGGTCTCATGAGAGCAAAGTAGGGGGGAGAATCATCTCCCTCAACCTGCTGGCCATGCTTCTTTTGATGCAGCCCAGGGTACAGTTGGCTTTCTGGGCCTCAAGCACACATTGCCTGGTCAAGTTAAGCTTCTCATCAACCAGTACCCCCAAGTCTCTCCTTAGGGCTGCTCTCAATCCAGTCTCCACCCAGCTTGTATTTGTGCTTGGGATTGCCTTGACCCACACGCAGGACCTTGCATATGGCCTTGTTGAACTTCATGCAGTTCTCATGGGCCCACCTCTCAAACTTGTCATTTATTTGCCTTTTGTCTTATTAGACGACTTGCTCAGTGTATTGTGTACTGAAGAGCTCTCCCTTATGTTGTCCCCACAAGAGAAAGACGCTATACTGCCTAAACAGTCCTCTGAACTTAATTCCTCCTGATCTGGTGTAACTGGGCATTCTTATTTTTTTTGGCGCTGATTTGGTTATTGTAATGGGCCAAATTTGGGATCAGTACTCTTCTCTGTTACAGTACAGAAATTTTGCTGCTTTAAGTACCTAGGTTTTTACTAGTACTGACAGCAGTGCAATGATCTTGGGGAACTCAAATTGATTAATTTTTTGAGATGCATCACCCACATGTAAAATGGTCAGTACAACCTATTTTTTGTCTGATCTTGGTTCATTATAAAATAAGACACGTCAAGAACAAAGTTAGCATATTCTTTCATTGTATCATATTTGCATGGCACATATTGTCTGGTGGCATTGAACAGCTGTATGGAGGATTTCTGCTAACATCTTTATACCTGGATTTAAAAGCAACTCAGAGACTGATTCAACAAAGACCTCATGCATGCATAACATTAGGAACCTGAGTAGCACCACTGCAGACTGCTCATGTGCTTAAGTACCTTGCTCATTCAGAGTTACAATAAATGTAAGAGTTGGGATATATGTGAGGAAAAAAATATTTATCAAAGGTTAATCATATATTCTGCCTCTGGCATAGGAGGATTACCACAGGAAACTGGAGGGAATTTGTCTCCCCCTGTGCAGCGTTGCACAACAGCGATTTTCTTCTAAAGCAACAAGCATTGGTTAGTATTAGGCACCAGATACAGGATGTGGTGAACCAATTGTCTTATCTGGCATGACAAGCCCTACCTGTGATTCATGAGTATGGGTGTGATGGTACAACTAAGCTGTTCTGCCTCAAAGGGACATCACCAACTGGCTTAAAAGGAGCTACTTTTAACTTACACTGATACAAGCAAGAAAAGAACAAGGCCTTAATTATACTTAAACATCTGAACTCAATGTGGTTTTCAACCTACTTCATGTTTTCCAGTAGAGGTTTAGGACCTATACAGTGATTTTAAGTCTCCTGACAATTGGTTTGCTTTTCTCCCATACCTTTTAAAGAATCTAGAAAAAGTTCTCAAACTCCAGATGTCCATGGACTGAGACTGGAAGATTTTTGCTTCTAAGGGATCAGCAAGTCTCTAGAAAGAGCAGGTGAGCTGCAAGGAGTTCATGTGGACAATAAAGACTTTTATTATCGTTATAATAAATATTTTAATAATATGCGAGTGTAAGAAAATTCCTTTTGAACAGAAGGCAGGCCCTACTATTTTTAAATAATGAAAGATTTCCACAAACTTTGAAGTTCCAGTACACATAAGAGAAATGGCTGTTTTTTCTTTAAACATGATATGCTGGGTATTGCCTGGCATTTTGCTACTTACAGTCTCTTAGAAGAACAGAATGCAATAGCAAAATGTACCAGAGTTATACTTTGAAGGTGAGCATATAAATTTTTTTTTCCTGAGGTCTAACATGGTCACAATTTTATAGTTTTCCACTTATTAATTTATATCTGAACACAGAAGTTTATATAAACTCTAAACAATCAAGTAGAATATGAAATAAATACATAAGATAACCTACTATGAATATGATAAATGCATCTCTTTGAATCATATCATTTATTCATGACTTTTTCTAGTTAGCTCAATAAGGTCCTTAATTACTGTGAGCTGAAGCCCAGGTGAATCAGGGGGACTGATGGAAGATCTCTCTCCGTCTGCATTCAGCTCTGTGCTATTCAGACATGCAGAACGTTGCTGCTGAGAAGAGGCTCCACAAATGTCTAACAGAAATTAAAGATACTCATATGGGACTAGCCTGCTGGGAACTCCAAGGCATTAAAATACTCATTCTCTTCTACCTTGTTTATGTGAGTGTGGTTAGACAGCATGCCACTTAAGGGGGATGAAGGCTGGAAATAACCCTTCTACTTACTACTGCTGTGACCCATTCTGCCTGATTCTACCCCTGAAGTCTACTTAGAAATTAGAAGTCACATGGACTCGACTCCTATCACAGCCAGAACCTAAGATATTTTTCCTCCAAGGAACACCTTCCTTTCTAATTGATTTTCAGGTTCATTTACAGTTGTCAATACTGATCTGTAAATACCAGCATGATTTAGCACTTATCTCCTTGCATTTTTTTTTCCCTCCATTTAGTTTTGACAGCAGAGATTGACAAATCCTCTTTCAAGACCATTCCTCTAACAGCATTTTGAGCCTGGTTAAGACAGTGTTTCTTTCTTATGTTTTTTGGGTTTTCTGTAGTTCACCAGCAATACTCAGAAAATTGCAAGACCGCTTCTTCACCCAAATACTTCTATTGGTTGAGTGTAAGGAATTGAACCAATAAGGTCTCCTGGGATTGACCTCCACATACAAATCATGTCTATTGTATTGAAAAATAGTCTATGCAGAGGTGGTCGCATCAACCCATTTTATGAAAAAGTATGTCTGCCAGGACACTGTATAGGTGATTCTATAATTTGAACTTCAGTAAATATGTCGACTGGATTTTCCATGGTCTGTGTGCAAAAAGGGTCCTACTGTGGTGGTAAACATCATCAATTATCAAATTATGCTGGGAAGGCCTTTGTTTTCTGTCAAAATAGTAGATAAAGTCCACGGTTTTTCAAGGATGGCTTGGTTGGAGGGGTTTGCCTCAGCAGTAAGACAAAATGGGATGATGGCAAAACATCACTTTTGAACACCATCTGTGAACACACATTCTGTGTGCAGCTCCTATAGTTCAAAGTTTCCCTCATTTCAGTGCATTGGCCTTATGAAGTGAACACAGAAAGATAACAGAGGAAGTAGAAGAAAACAATTTTCAATACCAACAGAGGCTTAAACATAAAACAACAGAGAAATAATATATATCGCATTGTCTCTGACTGGAGAGTTTTCTTCCATTCCTCAAGGCAGAACTGTAAATACAGAAACAGTCAGTTTCCAACATCTTTAAAGATTACCCAGCAGACTGGGATAATCTGATTATTAAAAAGACCTAACCAGACCTCTTATATAGCCTAAGGGAACACTGGAGCTTCCAGATCTTCCAGCGATGCTGTATTGTCCCCTTGGATTTCCTAGTGTGGTCCATTTGTGGCTAGCTAAGCTTCCTTAGGGATTCAGTAGTTATTCTAACCCAGCAAATCACCATTTCCAACAAACAGAGTTTCAAAATTACCCTCCCAGATTGCTTGAAATCTGTGCATGTAATTCTGTTCTGCTACTGAGCTAGCTTTCTTTTTGTCCTTTAGCCATCCACACATTCCAAAACTAGAACTTACTCTGAAGAGGAACAGGCTAGTATCAGGCACTCTGACTCCATGCACACCTACTTGCATGTATGTATAAAATTTAGAATTTGGATACATTTTACAGCAACAAACTGTGGATAGGGGAAATATTTTTTTGATAGAAGCCAGGCTTGATAAAAGAAGTGCACACTGTCGTGCCTGAAAGTATGGTATTAATAATTAAGCCATGCAATCATTACCTCAGGATATTATTTCTTAAATATCTCTTGCAAAGGCAATACGATTACATATGAATTATATCAATTTTCTACCAACAAAAAAAATCCACAGAAAAAGGAATTGAATTACACTGTCCAATTTGCTGTAAAGTTCACTGTACGTGAAGAAATTAATCAAAGCTACCACCACCCATTTTTATGGGAACATAAAATGATGTGAACTTCCATTTTTAATAAAGATGCATAGCTCTTTTATGAAGACTGACTAATAACACTGTAATGAACTGAAAAGCTACTGATACTTTAAGAATGAAAATTTTGAGGGATGTGTTTACTGAGTCTCCTGTTTCAAGACAGGCAATACTTCCATTTGAATCTGCCTATAGATAAAGGAAAAATCCAAGCAATAAAGTCGATGTGAACTTCGTGTAAATTAATCTCCCACATATATAAATGGCCAATGACATTATTTTTATCTAGCTACTTCCAACGGAATGATCCCTCAGATGGACGTGGTCTGCGTTCTCCAGCAGTTGGAGACCCCTGTGCAGATGTCTTTCTGTTGCCACAAATGGCCATGACTGGCTATTTCCAACACGATTCAAATGGCTACAAGGCAATAAAGGAATTTTCTTAGGCCCCAAACTCAGGAAGATTCTGAGCAGCGACATGCCTATGTGTACTCTGTGCAAGATAAAGGCTTTTAATCAGGAAGGCTGTTCCTCCTTCCTCCAAAAGAATGCTAATTAATTAAAGTCATTGGATATTAATCAAATAATCAGATAGTAAGCTGATTTATTTTGACTGTGTTCACATAGCTTTTACTCTTGCTTTTTTTTTTTTTTTTTTTTAGAAGTCTAAGAAATGATGCAGTTGTCTGGAATATTTGCTTAAACAGTGTTTAAGCATGCAGAGGAAAGCAATGTGGGAATATCTCAATCACACCAAAGAGTTCTCAGAGTGCTGTTTATCCAGCCTAGAAGTAAGTGCTGCTCTCTTTTTGGACAACTGAATTGAAACAGAGGCAATATCTGGGGTAAGGCAAATTTTTGTGGTGTTTTTTGTTGTTGTCGTCATTGTTCTGAGCAGTCCCTGAGCCAGTTAAATTTGTTCACAAGGTGTTTTCTCGTTTCTCACAAATACTGCCTAAATTGGAAACTATCAGAAGTTTGCTTAGTTACTAGAATTAATCTGGAGGAAATCTTCAAGGCCTTTTATCACGAGTGGTCCTTTGCTTTGGCTCTTCTTAACCCTTATTCTAGTTAATATTTTTTAAAAACCCCAAAACTAAGGGCAATGTTTCATGAATGAGCAAGGTAAAAGGCTAATGAATAATAGAATTGGTAGTAATAGACAAAGGTGGACTTCTTGGTTATATTTACTAAGTTAACTTAATCATTAGCATTTGATATGATGCTCAGAGGCATCATATCGTGACTCAGGGAATAGACTTATTTACTTGTCTTTCCCAGCTATGTGAATCTAAACATCAATCAAATGCTAGAAAATTGTTTAGCTAAAAGGGTGATTACTCACTTTATCCACTCTTTTGGACCATTTCTGCAGCTGAAGAATATTTCAGGAGTTTCATCTTCTCCTTTCTCGCCCCTACCTCCAACTGCCTCGTTCTAAAAATGTCCTTTCTGTGGATCCTAAGGGGGACCACATGCCTCATCTTAAGACCACTAAACTACAGAGATGGCAACAAGAGAGAAATACAATATTCCAGCTGGATAATCACCAAGCAGTCTGATTCACTTAGTCTAATGTTCCCAGTCAGATCCTGGCAATGAAATAAGCATGTAGGAGGATGCAAACAGATTAGTTTTAATTAAAATCATAAAAAGGTCCAAGCCATGGACCTCAGATTTGAGCTCCTCTTGTTTTTTTCATGAGGAAGAATCTCTGATCAAATCTTACTCTAAACCTGTCCCTCAGGTTCTTAGACTGATTTGAATTCAAAAGCACACGGACCTGTTTGGCTGTTTCTATAAAACTACTCTGCAAATGCTGACCGTTTTGTCTATCCAGACCCACGGTTCCTCTTCAAAACTCCTCAGCTCTGGATTTGTTCTAGGGCTTAATAACGTTGTCCCAGTCTACCTCTGGGACAACACCCATCTTGCTCTTCATTGCTACATATTCTCATTATTACTTACGTATTTTTAAAGGTCTGGACTTAGGTCAAGGTTCCACCATGTTAGGACCTGGACATTTTGGGATATCCCAACCACAAAAAGTTCCTTTTTCCTGTCAGAGAACACTAGACCCTATAAATAATGTTGGCAGAATTTTGGGTCCACAATAAGTATAAAATTAATTACTGTTGTTATTATAATAATTATCATTTTGGGGTCTTCTGTATCAGGATTAAGGCTCTGCAGGTGCTGAACAGCACTGCTGTACAGAACCTCAGTGGCAGCTGGCACCAGCTGGAATCCCATTTCCTGCTCACCAGAGCTTCAAAATATGTCATTACATGTAGAGAAAAGAGGGAGAAATGTTGTTTGTCTTTTAATTTCTCTTAAAACCTTCTGCATTTGTCTACAATGCACCATTGACAAAACTACTACTGATTTAAATAAAAAACAAGCAAACAAAATTAAACAGACTAAAATCATGCCTACATGTGCATAGAAGCATTTATCAGATTGGCCCATATATTAAAAGGACTTTTTTTCTTTCTGCTGAGTTGGGAGGGAGTGAAATATTTTTAAAGGCTTGTGTTGTAAACAGAAAATTCATGATTTAAATTAATGATTTATTCCTTTAAAGCCAGTGTGGAATCTATCACTGGCATGATAAGATGCACATTGTCTTCTATCTGCATATAGCCATGTAACTGTGCAATATCTGGCAGTGAATATGAAAAAAAAAATCAATTTTGCCTGGTTTCAAGCATATCTCCCGAGTCTGAGATATGTCTCACTTGTTTTTCAAATACTGCTACAAGTAATTTAAGCTCTGTGTTCAGAGAAAGAACTTGTCTCTGTGTGGGTGCACACATCTGTATTACCTGATTGGCATTAATTTTTACCTATTTTAAACAGAAAGATTGCAGTTCTCCAGCAATATTTTTTTTTCTACAGGAAACTATCATTAATAGACTGCCTGATCCAAAGCCCAAGGAAGCACCAAACTTTGGTGAAGTGTTGATCACACTCCAAGGTCCAGATCCTTGAAGGGATTTAAGGTTCAGCTTCCCCTGAAGATTTGGGAAGACCTGAAAGTCTGGATATTAACACTGAAGTCCTCAGTTCTGCATGCATGATGAATACTTAGCTTTCAAAAAATCTGCCAAAAGTCACCAGCAGATGCTGGCCTGGATCAGTCTTGTATCTGATGTAGATTTATATATTCTGTGTTCCTGAAAAGCTGGAGTGATAAGCAAGTTACAGAATCACAGAACAGGTCTGGCCGGAAGGCACTTCTGAAGATCATCTACTCCAATCCCCTGCTCAAGCAGGGTCATCTACAGGAGGCTACGCAGGGTCATGTCCACTTGTCTTTTGAATATCTCAAAGGATGCAGACTCCACAACCTCTCTTGGCAACCTGTGCCAATGTTTGATCACCCTCACAGATAGAAAAATTCTTCTTGTGCTTAGGTGCAATTTCCTGTTCTCCATTTTGTCACTTTCCTCTTGTCCGATTATTGGGCACTACTGAGAAGATCCTGTCTCTGTCTGCTTTAATCCCCGCGTTGGATATTTATACACATTGATAAGATCCCTCCTGAGCCTCCTCTTCTCCAGGCTGAACAGTTCCAGCTCTCTCAGCCTCTACTCACATGCCAGATGCTTTGAGCCCTTAATCACCTTAGTGACCCTTCACTGCACTCAATCCTGTGTCCATGTCTCTCTTGTATGGGGAAGCCCGGAACTGGACACAGCACTCCAGGTGATGTCTTCTCACTGGTGCTCAGTAGGGGTGAAGGACAACTGCTGGCAAAGCTCTCCCTTATGCATCCCATGATGCTGTTGGCCTTCTTTGCTGCAAGAGTGCATTTCTGGCTCATAGTCAATTTGTTCACCAGGGCCCCCAGCCCTTTTCTGCCAAGCTGCTTTTTAGATGGTCAGTCCCCAGGATGTACTAGGGCATGGGGTTGTTCCTCCCCCAGTGCGGGACTTTTCTCTTTGTCAAACTTCATGGAGTTCCTGTTGGCCTATTTCTCCAGCCTGTTGAGGTCCCTGTGAATGGCAGCACAACCATTTGGTCTGTCAACCAGTTCTCCTAGCGATATGCCATCTGTAAATTTGCTGAGGGTGCACTCTGTCCCATGGTCCAGGTCATTAATGAAGAGGTTAGCCAGTATTGGTCCCAGTATCGGCCCTGGCGCTGGCTGGTGACTAGTGACTGGTTTCAAGACAAACTTCAAGCTGCTGATCACAACCATTTTGAGCCCAGTACTTCAGCTAGTTTACAATTCACTTCAGTGTCTCATACATTTAGTCCATACTTCACCAGGTTGTCTGTGAGGATGCAGTGTCAAAAGCCTTACTAGAGACAAACTACATCCATTGCTCTCCTCTTACCCACCATGCTTGTGATCTCATCATGGAAGTCTATCAGGTTGGTCAGAAGTCATTTCCCTTTGATAAATCTGTGCTGACTGATCACCTATCTTTCAAGTGCCTGGAAACGGTTTCCAGGATTAGCTGCTCCATCACCTTCCCAGGGAGCAAGGTGAGACAGACCTGCCCATAGTGGCCTGGATCCTTCTTGCCCTTCTTGACGACACATGTGACATCTGCTCCCTTCCAGTGCTCAGGAACCTCCCCTGATCACCATAACCTTTCAGAGAAAATCAAGAGCAGCCTCACAGACATCAGGCAACTCTGGTGCATCCTGTCAGAGCCCGTGGACTTGTTTCTGTCTGGTTTGTTTAACTGTTCCCTAAACTACACCTATGGTAAGACTTCTTGGTTCTAGATCTTCCCAGTAAAGATTGAGGTGAAGAAGACATTGAGTCCCTTGGCCTTTTCCATGCCCTTTGTTACCAGAGCCCCATCCCATTCATCAGCAGGTCCCCATTTCCCCCAGTATCTCCCTAGCAGCTGGTGTGTCCTGTGCTACAGCACAGCATGCCACGGCACAGTACTTCTTCCAGCTACCTATGAACATCACTTACAAAAATAAACAGGACACAACAGAAGCCAGGGCTGGGCTCTGTGTTACCTTTCTGCACAAAGCGATTTCAAGCAGTGTGTGCAAAAGTGCACCAAGAGCTGCAGAGGCTGACTTTGAAAGTCCAGCTGCGAATTTAATTTTAAGTGATATGAGCTCCAGTTTAATGAAACTGTATTTTCTTCTTTCTAACAGATACTTTACCTTTCTCTTTGTCTGCCTTGTTACTTGCCCTAAACTCAGCTTGCTCCGATGGGATGTATCCTCAGACAGTCAGTCATTCCCTCAGGCAGGGTGAGCTTCTGTTGCTCCATTTTTGGCAAAATCTGCAGCACAGATTTCTAAATGTCTTGTATTTATTTTATTGCATTTTTTTGTGTCTGAGCATGGAACCTTATGTTTGGTGGGTAAACAGTGGGTAAACATTTTTCATAGAGACTTTTTATTTTTTAATAAACAGAGTAATTTTCTCAGATAGCTCCTTTCTTATTCGGCTTCGTAATATCATGTGGAAATAGATGGTCTGTTTCAACATTGGGGAACTGGAGGGATAAGAATAGAGACAGCAGTGTGGAAGCAATGGGTCCCTCTTCTGCCCATATGGTTCAGGTTTGCATTTTGGCTGGCATGATAATATGATTGCTGGCAGATCGAATGTTTAGTCTCCAGAGCAAATAGCAGCCAATGAGTTGGGGTGTAATGTACATGTGGAGATGTTCATAATATTCCACACAGGCTGAACCTACAGCAGGAGTGAATTCAGCTGCAGTGAAAACAGAGATGCTGCATGAATCCTTCTGTCATCTCAGCAATGGCATTTCCAGGCTTTTGCATTTGGGAAGGGGAAGAATGTGCCTCTGGGGATGGAGAATGCCACCACTCAGGATTCTCCTGTGGCAGGAATTTCTGACTTGCTGCATGAAAGGTGATGTATTCTGATGAGCCTGAAAGTTACATTTCATCACTGCTTTATCACCCGATGAATCATTACAGCAGATGAATGTTAATTGTAGCTAAACAAATGGGCATGTCCTCTCTACCCCCAGACAGCTGCCACCGCTGTAAGACATTAGGCAGAGGGTGCAAAGTGCTTCTGGATGGAAGAGAAGTGGTACCCGTACCTCTGGAGCTGCATATCTGCACTGTAATGAAATGCCAGGTGCGGAAGAGTGTTTGGATCGTAGCAATTTTCATTTGCTCTGTGGTTTTCACCACTCTGGGGGGACACATGGTGCAAAGTTCCCTTAAGTGGTTGTTCGCTCACGGGCAGGAAGGTCTGCCTGGGAACAGAGCTGGCTTAGTCACATGCCATTACACTGGCATCCCTGGGGCTGAAAGGGTACTTGGCATCACTGGATAAGGTACCACTGGGATGGTGTGAGAGGCTGCTGAACCTGTATGTAGGGCAAACAGAGCAAGTTCCTTGGGGACCAGCATCCTTGGTTTAAGGGTTCTTTGTCCAGGGAAAATAAACTGATCGGGCAGACTGGGGTGTTGTCTTGTAGCAGTTGTCCCTCTTGGCTGACCTAGTGGCAAATCTTCTGTAGCTAAACTGGTAAGCCCTGGATTGTCTGACACTTAATGACTTGAATTCTCTTGCTGCTGTTACAGGAACCTAAGCAAAGTGTATTGGGGTACCTCATTTCACCTAGTTCACATTTCTCCTCAACAGGATGCACATGGTAGGCAGTAACCTGCAAAAATGACATTTCCATGCCATCCTTGATCCTCTGCCATAGGATAGTCTGTTTCTAGGAATACAGTTGCATGACAAGAGAGAGAGGTGATCAGATAACCAGGTGGGGAGCTAAAATCTCAGACCTGTTCTTCCTACAGGCCATTTTAATATTTGTGAAGGTGCATGGCTGGAACAGAAGGAAAAGAGTCAGGAAAAGAAAGGAAGTGCTAATAGCTAGGGACAGTTGTGGCTAAAATTTAGCCACCTGAAGGTTAGGTACATGCATTTGGGTGTGTGAGACTGGACATCTGTAGCTGGTGTTTAAAATGGACAAAAATATAAAATCTAAGGATTCATTCTGTAGGGTTGAAAGAAATAGTACCCGCACAGAGAACTCTGCCCCTTACAGAGGCACCTTGGCGTCAATGAAATTCAGATAGCGGCAAACACGTAACACACAGCATCTTCTTTTAAGTACGTGGGCCCACCTCCACAGGGTTTCCCACCTGGAACGATTTCCCAGAGATCCCAGTTCTGCTGCTGGGGGCCGTTTGCTGCCTTGGAGGCTTTATCCCACCAGCTCAGCTCATCTGGCAGGTACCTCCTCAGCTCAGCCACTGACAGCAAGCAAGAGGAGGGGAGCGAGGAGATCCTCGCAGACAGTTCAAATACAGACTAAGAGGCATGTGTTGAAATGTCGTCAAAGTAGCAGGAATTCATTTTATTGAAGAATACATATAATAAAGATAGAACAAAGGGACTGAAATGGTGAACAGATGGGCGGGTGTTCTTCAGTGGCTCAGGAGCTGTGTGAACATGCTGGTTTATGCCCTCCCCCTCTTTCTGCTTTTTTTTTTCTTGGTTTGGTTTGGTTTAGTTTTGATGCATCAGGGTAGGATGTGAGATGATATGACAGTATATGTCAGAAACTTGGGGGAAAATAAAACCCCTTTTTTTTTAACATCAAACTACTGCTATCAATAGGAACAGCAACTGTTCAAAATTTGTTTCAGAGCTGCCAAGAAGTGAACATTCACAGGAGAGAGAGAAAGGGAGAGAGAGAAGGGAAAAAATATTTTTCCCTGCTGTTTGCAAGGTGGACACAAATGCAAGCGGTAGGAGGCTGACAACTTGACACATGTCTAATAAATCTAAAGCATGGAAAAAAAGTCAACAATTCACTGTACAAGAAAGCATTACTGGGATAAAAAAGTACAATCCAACAAACCCCCCACTTAAAAATGTATTTATTCCCAAATCGGTGAGGAACGTAGACATTAGAGCCTCAATTTCTCTTCTCCTCCCCGCCCAACACTCCTTTTTCTGGATTTCTTTTTTTAAACCAGGGGCATGTTAGCTCCTGTGTTGAGGAAGCTGAGGTTTGCTGCATTATAAATGAACAAGGTGCAAAAGCCGAGTCCAGTGAGCAGATGTTTGGAGCTCAGCGTGCTGGTGACAAAGGGCTAGAGTGCAAGAAGCTTCCATCGCACGTCTGTTCTTCAGCACAGAGCAGACAAGGTTTTAATTTGACAAGTTGGTTGGATGCAGGGAATTCACAGATCTCGGTGAAAGCCAAACAGATTTGGCCACCTACTGCATGGCCACATTCAGCTAAAAGGGTAGCAGTTGTGGAAATGTCTCCTGCTCCAGCCGCCTGACACTGCACACACAATGGGGAGCCTTGAGGAGGCTTGTTTACCACAGGCGGCAAATTCCTTTAAAAGGGAAGAAGGCAGGGGGGTGGGGTGGGGTGGGGGTGGGGGGGGGAGGAAGAAGTGAGAAAGAAAAAATCATGCTTTCGTTACCACAATAATTAAGTATTTTTATTACAGGTGGTTGGTTATTCTTTAAAGCTCTTCATCCTTTTTTTTATAATAGTTGGTATGTTATGAAATGCAAGAATGAAAATGAATGCCAAAACTAATGGAAATTCTCCTACAAGCCTCATGTAAACAGAAACATCAGCATTAAAGTTATGAATCTTAATTTGTGCCACTGAGCTAAAATTTGTATCTCACTGCATTAAAGGAATATAGACATACAGCACTGTGTTGTGTCTATGTGCAATACAGAAAACTGACATGGTCTCTCCAATTTATGGGGAAATTGACATAATTTCACAAAAAAAAAAAGAAAAAAGAAAAACCACTTGTGAACTGGATTTTGCATAATGGGATTAATTTGGTTGACTGTCACATCAACTGTGCTGCAGAATGCAAGTTAATCACAACATCGTTCTGATTTAAAAGAAGAAGAAAGAAAAAGAAGGAAAAGGAAAAAAGAAAAAAAAAAAGGAAAGGTATTTTCTTCCTCTCTCCAATTATTGTTTCATTTTAAAATGCCCCTGTTTCTTTTGTGGCTGTGGTAGCTCTGGCAAACAAGGCTGGTGTATATTTGCAAAGGCCACCTGAGTAGTCTTTTTTTCCCTCCCCCACTCTTCACAGTAAAGGATAAGGGGGAAAAGTCAATAGCTTTTACAGGGTCCTGCAGAACTGCTTCCGTGGCACGGCACAGCTATATGCATCTGATCAACATTTAAGTCGACCAACAGAGCTGAAGAACTTTAAACATTTTGTTACGTGGCCCTCACTTACTGCCTTTTCTTCCACTTACCACCCTCTCTGTGAAAGCTGCTCTCGGCACTGGGCTCCCCACTGAACCAGCCCCACTACCCTTTTTCTGTCTGCACCCCCACTTGTGGCCATAACAGCCCTGTTCCTCTGGCAGCTTTGCATAACATCAGAAAGAGAAGCAAGCAAAGCATCCGTCAGTTATTCTGTGGATGATTTCTGTCTGTCTTTACAGGGGTATGGGATGAAGGAATGAAATCAACCTTCTTACAGGCTCTCACATTGTGTTCTTGGCAAAGGTACTGAAAACAGAGACAGCACATGTACATGACACATCACTTAAGTCCTCTGGTTTCTATGGTTGCAGTAGATTTTGCTTTCAGGGGGCATCCTAGGAAGGAGATAGTGCTGCACAGCACTTTGGGCACAGTGCAGTTGAAGAATTAGCTCTGGGAATTGATCGTACCGTGATAGTGGTGACAGAGAACAAGGAATTGGGGCTGCTGGGATGTCACAGCAACTTGCGCTTCCAGAGGACGGTGTTGTGTCAGCGATTCCTGAAGGCCCTTGTGCCACACCACAGCCGGTGACTGCTCCTTCATCTCTGCCTCCCTTACAAGGAGCACACACTCCTCTACCCAGTGCAGCACACTGACTAGGTTAAACAATTACACTACACTAATTGGCCTGTGTTGGTCCTGATGAGAAAGTAAACAAATGCTGCAGAGAAAAGCTGAGACAAATTGTAGCTAATTAAATTGATGAAAAAAGTGACAATATTTTTCCCCAGGAAAAAAAAAAAAAAAGGTAACTTGTAGCATGAGAAGTATCTCATGCTTGCAGCCATGTACCCCACCTGCTAAACTTCACACCTTTGCTTGGATGTGGCAGTGCCAAGCAGGGGAGAACTGAGGTGCCCTGTAGTCTCCATTAGTGCCAAAACTGCTGGGATGCCTTGCAGGTCAGATGTTGCTCTTTGTGTGCAGGGAGAAAGCTGTCTGCCATCATTTAGTTATTCCACCGACCGTGCTTGTACGCGTGCCTGCATGTGTATGTATACTATTGTGACAAGGTGCTCTCACAGCAATGCCTCAGTCTGTGTGCAGAAGTGTTCCCCTTTCCCTCTCTGCTCACAGGCTGGTTTGCCCACTTCTGGGGTGTGAGCCCCCCAGCACCTAAAATTTGCAATGGTTTTTCATGATCCACCAAATTCACCTTCATGTGACAGCCACCACCTTGGCTGTTCCTGAGGGTGGAAATCCCGTATCCCAGAGCTGAGAGCGCGAGGCTCCACATCTCACATGAGAGAACAATGCTCTCTGAAAGCAGTATCCCCTTCAGTTCATCTGTGGACCTCAGCAACTCCCAATATATGTACCCTGGCACGAAAGTGTGAGGAGACATGGGCCAACAGGTGGGAAAATTTTAGGGATGGATACAAGTAGTGTCTTCATTTACCAAAAGAGAAAAAGCCAAGAAAAATACTATGCAGTCTAAGGCACTGCTGCCTTCTCTGTTGCTATCCTGCACACCAACAGCCCCAGGGAAGCTAAACCCACAAAACATTACTAGCCCCACATGCCCATGGAGCCAGGGCAGAAACAGGGAAGAGTTACAGGAGACAAGAGCCATGCCTCCATACATTCCTACTAAAGACAAGCCTGGAAAACTTTTTTCTGTCATTTTGCAAATATGAGGTTACCTCCTTGATTCACCTGGGTAAGGATCAATTTAAGCTTAGTAATTTGGTATGATGTTAATAATTAGGTAACCTCTAATTTTGGGGTCCTGACCACACAACATGTGAAAACCAGAAAGCTGGAGCTCTTTCCTCCAAATCTCAGTGAAACCAATGAAGACTCAGAGTGTGCTCACTGACTGCGTGATCCAGCCGGCCACAGAAGCAGCTGCAAGAGTGGTAGCTAAGTATGTAGTACGTAGCTGAGCATTTCCATCCTAATCCTCTGTTTTGAGTTGCTCAGAGATTTCCAAATGCTTTCCTTATCAGGATAAAATGTTCCAGGCCTGGTCTCTGGCAAAATGAAAATTTTTAATTGTTCAAGATAGAAGTGATTCAGTTATTCTTGAGTGGGAGAAGAGTCCAAAACCAAGGGAAACAGATTTTTTGGGTGATTTTTTTCCTAATAGTTCATCTGCTAAAATATCTGAGGGATCAGGTTTTAAGCCTGGCATAAAGCAGCCCTCACTGAGAGGCCCATTAGAGGCTAGAACGTTACAGCTATTGACCAGTGCGTTACAGGGAAATTTCTCTATGGTCCAAAAGGGTTATGAGTCCTTGGAAATCATCCAGTAGACTCACGGAGTTTATTTAGGAAAGCTGATCCTCCCACCCTCCCCGCACACATACGCTGTTTCTTCTAGTAATATTGGGAGCAAAGGGATCCATATTTGCCATGTTCATGACTAATTTAGCTGTACAGAGATCCAAACAGAGATTAGCAAGATGAACTAGACAACCTCCTGAGATCCCCTCTAGCCTAATTTTCCTATTGTCTAGTCTAAATGGCCATCTGATTCATACCATAAGTCCCATATAAACTTTACATCACTTGTGTAAATCTGTTTATCTAAGTACACTGATGAGCCATAGCACAAAATATTACAGAATTTTTTCTTGTGTTTTCCCCTGTGGCCTTTCAGGTTGATGCATGCTGAGCAGCCCACATTGTGCAACGCATGTAAGTTTTGTGTGTTGAAACTGCAGTAAATTCAAGGTATGGTGTAACCGATTAATACTAATTCAGCATGTTGAAGATAGAAGCACTGTGCCCTGTGATGTCTGTGGATTGCCCTGTACATGTTTGTGTTGCCATACTTCGGCTCTAGTCTAAATGGCAGCTGGAGGAACTGGAGGAAGCGTTGCATCTCTTCCACACAGAAGGTCCCATGGCACAGAATATTCAGCGGCAAAAACTGGGCGACAGCAAAGATGATCTGGTTATCCACACTGCAGATAGGGGCAAACTAAAGCAGAGCCATGGGTCCTTCCTGGCTCTGTAGTCCCTGTGGGATGCTCTGTGGGTTTCACACTAGTTCAGACAACCTGGGCAGTAATTAGTGCTCTTCATACTTAGGTTCATACTGAACCTTCTCCTATTGAAATCTTAGGAGTTTTGCACCAAATTTGGTGGTGGTCTTAGCAATCAACTGAAAATGTACCATAATAGTAACATACACATCCTTAACAGACAAAGCAGGAAAAGAAAGTAGTGGAGAATATGATACTAACATGCCCATTTTAAAGATGAGTAACTGAGTCACAGAGAGACGAGAGCCTAAATTCCCAAAGGCAGGCAGGTAACTGAGGAGCAAGTACTTGCCCAAATTGGACAGAAAGTCAATAACGGGGCTTAACTTTGATCTCCTGACTTGCAATCATCTTATGATGCAACTATAAAATCAAGCCTTTCCCCAGGGCTTTTCAGAAAAGGTGAGTTATATCTGCCCGTTAGCAGACACTTGTGCAGTTCACCTGGCTGGACATTGGAGACCGTCAGCTTCCACAGCATCCCTTGGCCCATGGGATGGGGCAAGGAAGGCAACGGGGGAGAGCTGCATCCCAGATTCACTTTGTGGGAAGGTTGGGTGACTTCGGTATGAATAACTGACTGACTTGTTGCTAGGGAACAGTTGGGAGGCATGCTTTTGATCTCCCATATGCTTACTACTAATAAATAAACAAATAACAATAATTACAACAAACCCCAAGCCTGTTGTATCTCCAGGATTAATTAATGATGAAATACAGCTGAAATTCTGTAAAAGAAGGCAGCAAGGTGGGTTAGATTTCACATTTTCCTGCTGTGTATGGAAATGATGGTTGAAATTAACATTTTTTTTTTTCCTCCTTAAAATTTACCTTAGCTGGATCAGGTTAGTGGGAGAAGTGGGGGAGTATTCCCTTCACAGACAGAGGATGAGCAGGCAGACAGTAAATCTCCCCACGCCAGTTTTACTTGCATCCAGTTTTTCCTGCCTAGTACAGTTAAGTTTTTTAGATACTTTACTTGCATTTCTAATTCAGTTATTCTTCTGAAATTTATTCAAAGGATTTATGCTTATGAAATTATAATATAATGCTGCCTATATGCCAATGAGCTGCAGGCAAAGAAAATAATTTTCTTCAATTTACAGTTATGAGGCTGGAAGAAAATGATGCCTTCTTATCACCTCTTTTTCTTTGTATGCCTCAGTATTTTTTTAAGTCTTCAGAAGGCAGGAGCTGATGATGAATTCTTAAGCAGATCACACTGATAATTGTATTTCAGAACTGTCAACTCTGTGAAGACTGTCCACGGAGGTGTCTCAGTTCACTTGAGCTATTTGTGTCACTGCTTCTCCAGGAACTCAGCCCTCAATAAAACCCAAATCACTGGGGATATTGTTAAGTCTTCTGAAAGGATTATTAGATCGAAGGAAAATTTATGGATGACACTTTGTAACAATTAATCAGGAAGTGTTGATGAAGTTAAGTTGGTTCTTTATTCTTGAACAGAAAAAAAAAATAAAAAGCAGCCCCTGTACAAATTGTCAAATGGCCTATTTTGTCACTCTGTTTGATTAATGGACTATTTGGAGTCCCCAAAAAGTCCTAGTACAAATAAAAAAGAATCATAAATATTGAATAAGCTTACAGCATGGTTAACCTTGACTATATTTTGGAACATTCTTGGGGAAAACTTTGCTATTCAGAAAATGAATTGCTAAGGGGATTAAAAAAAACCCCAACAAAACAACGAACTGGAGATTTTGGAGAATGTCACCTACCCAACCTTGTCATCCTGATTAGCCTGCCATGATAAACTAGCTGTAGTTAGCTTTGCAATCAGGTCAGAAACTGCTGGCACACTACCACATTTTGCAAGTGGGGCTACACCTGGTTCACAAAAGGGGCACAGGATGGCAAGGAAAATACTCCTGCTTTTGGTGCTTTGTATGTCACACAATACTGGGACTGCTAACAGGCTATTATCCTTTTGTGCTGTAATTTATGGAAATGGAGCCCAAGGAGTGCTGAGAGCATGGGAGTCATCGTGCCATAAGGTTGCTTCTGAAAGGTTGTTCGAAAGATGTCCGGTGATCTGTATGTATGCAAATGATAAGACCCGAGTTTCAGCTGCAGCATGCACGCACGCACACACACACACACACACACACACGTTCATACGTATTCAGGACACGCAGTTTCCATCTTTTCCTCCTCCTCCTCTGTCTCTCTATTTGTCCTCCTCCCCCCAGACCTCCCCCCCCATTGCTTGATGCAGCTGTTTAGTCCTGACAGGTCTGACCAGTCATTTTGCCTAACCTCCGATAGCATCTAGGTCAGAGTGATCCCAAACTGGCTTGCTTTTGTTCTCCATGAGCAAGAAATACAATGCTATTAGTTTAGGCTGGGATTCCACAAAGCACTTAAAACTCCGTGTGCTTCACTCCAAGCATGCAAGCAATTCCCCCTTTCTCTTTCAGCAGGGCGCTTAAGTGCCTGCTTAAAGTTAGGGATGTTTCAGGCTTGTTTGGGCTGAATCAGGCCCTCGCTCAGGAGAAATAATCTCACTTTACATTTCATTTAGTTAGCCCCTTTTGCCAATGTGTGTCCTATGCCAGCTCACTCACCCATCTGAGCTCACATACATGCAATAAGGTACTTCAAAGCAAAGATTACCCAGGTTCAGGTTCAGGAAGAGGAAGAGGTTTTGAAATCTGTGCAACTATTTCCATTAGGAATGTAAGAGAGATGTACAATAATAATTGCTCATTAGATTTTGTTGATTCTTTGAAAGTAACACAGGGGTTCAAACAGAGGGGGTTGTTTTTTGGCTCATCACGTTTTGTTGTGAGCTATAAATACTATTTTTCTATCCATTTTTATCCCCACAGCACTCCGCGATCACAGGTAGGCCTCTGCCTCCCCCTGAGGAGCGGCGCCACATGAGCAGAGAGGGCTGGGCCAGAGGCCGCACAAGGCGCGCCAAGCGGCAGCGCAGGGAAACTGAGGCGCTTGCTCTACTGCTCCCTGCTGCAGGCCATACCCATCGGTCAGCAGTGGCCAAAGGGAAATGCTTTTCCTAGAAAGGTCTGCCTCTGGAATATGAGGTCAGGGAAGGCGTGGAGATGGTTTGGTCCATCTCCACACTTGTACTTCAAATTGGTCACAGAGCATATGGGAAAGAGCTGAGAAGCACCAAGTTTCCAGGGCCTCTGAGCATTTCTTTGGCACGTACGACTAAGAATCTTTTATACAGTACTTTTATAATTGTACAGTACTATGGCCTGTGGTTAAAAAAAATTCCAGTGGGAGTTACTAGCCTGAACTAGGCTGGGGTGAGACAGGTGTTTTGGGGGAAGCCGGCAGAGAGCTTCTTCTGAAAGGGGCGCAGGCCAGCCAGCAGGCAGCACGCCCCGCCGCTCCGCCCACACCCGGTCCCTGGGGCAGGTGCTCCGCTGAAGACACCCACTTGCTGTCTTCCCAGCAAGGTGTAAACCCAAGGTCCCGACTGGCAGTCATTATTAAGGATGGGAATTTCCACAGGAGCTGGGTGTTAATTCTGGTTAAATTCCAGCCCTGGTAATTGCACTCTTCCCAAAGAAATTCCTGTTGCTGACTCACCTGGGAAAGCCACAGCGATCCTTAATCCCTGGCTTGAGCCACCAAGGGCTGTCACAGCACACTGCATAACTGACTTTGGGGTGGGGCTCTTCCAAGGTCTCTTGCTGATGTTTCACGTGGGATTTACAAACATTTACTAAGTCAGGGAGAATGAGCGAACCTGAACAGACTGTTCAGATCAGGGGTTAGCATGGTCACATGGGAGACAGGAGACTTGTGCTTTGTTTCCCAAGCTAGTTAATATCCAGAGCACATCTAAGACCCAGAGCCTGCTCTGGAAGGTGAAGAATACCTTCTGCATCAAGTGCAGGTACTAAGAATGAGTGGATCAAGATCTGGATGTTCCTGTAAATATCCAGATGCGAAGCTTCAGGTGCTTTCAGGCAGTGGTAGCAGACTGGGAAATTCTGAACCATATTCTGTGCCAACAGGACTCTCAGGCTGCAGAGCAGTGCCTCTGCTCTTTGTGCAACAGAGATCCTAGAAAATAAGGTATCACAGGGGAAAGCATTACAGCTAGTGAGAAAGGAAGTGACTTCAGGGTGTAGTCAGGAGTAGGGTGTCTGAGTTCTGGCTCCTACTACATATAATGTAATTTATATCAAGCAGAGAAGCTTCAAAAAGGGATATCCCTATTCAGAAATAGGTCCCATATTTTTGTGGTTAGGGCACTTCTAAAAAGTGTTTATTTGAATCAGCTTGGAAGAGGTTAATTACCTTATCTGCCTTCATCTCAGGGAGGTGCTCAGATCACTTCTCTTTCAGGGCTGGATTATTCGGACATCTACCAGACTGGGTCCTGCATGGTACATGGGAGGGATATCTCATATGCAAGTGCCAGCACAGCTTAAAGGTAAACTGGGAATATACCACCTTTCAGTACCTGAGGTCAGGTGTATGTCCTACAGAAAAAGACACGCATCTGGAGAACCTTATTGCCTGGAGAACCTTAGTGCTGTTGAAAGAAAGACAGACACCTGGGGTCCTTAGGTAGCTTGCTTCCTTAGTACCCTGCTGGTGAGGAGAGGTTTGAAGGTGCCTGAAATGGTGTTTTTTCATTAACTAGCAAGCATGCTTGTGTAGTTATTGCAAGGAGTCTTTCAACATGAGAATTCACGGGAAGGCTTTTGTTTGCAGTTCTTCTGGAGCACATCAAGATACTTTGCTTTTTATAAAACAGTACTCCTAGCATCTTTTGCAAAGCTGGTAAATGAATAAGATCCAACACAGTCCACATTCTTTTCTTCTAACTCTCCTAAATATAAAACAGGCACTAAAATAAAATTCCTGTTGCTAAACATTAGGTAGGCCTTTTCTTTTGATGACTGTTCCTGAAAGCTCACTCCAGTCCAGGAAATGTGAGGGCAAATTCAGTCACTTGAAGGGTGCAGATTTCATCATTATTGTTTGCCAGCAAAAGAACAACAATGCATAAGAAAAAGCATATAGTAAATAAAACTAATTGCATTATAAAGAGCACCAGGCATCCTATAAAAACCTGTTGTCTAAATGTGTCTGCAACAATTTATCAGCAAATAATCTTCATGCAAAGGAGCCAAAACAATTAGCTGGGGTTTGGCAGATCTTTCCACTCCTTTGACATACCCTGTAGTAAAACAGACCACCAAAAAAAAAGGAAAAAAAAAGAAAATCCTACATACCTCAAAATGCTAGACTGGTGGTTCAGATGTTTTACTAGGGCCTTCTCTGTGTTAATTTGCTATACATTATAAGGCATGTAACACATTATTCATTTTTGTACCTTCTTTTCATTCACTGCCCCTGCCCTCTTGGGCTATATGTGCCCAAGAGTAAACCACCTACAGAAGTGCTTGCATCAGCTAGAACTGAATTAGTAAATCAGTGTCATCTGAAAGTGGACAGGTTTATTTTCCAGGTTAAGGCTGATTTTTATTTATTTCTACTTTTAAACTTTAACTAACAAGAAACTAGCTATGATAATGAAATAACAGGCTGACCAATACTGCTTGTATCTTTTCTGAAGATTTAATTTAACACATTGTTTTAATTAAACCCTTACACAACCATTTACCAGCTGATTTTGAAGATACCAAATGAAGAGTAAATGGCGAGTATGTGGTATTTTCCCCCTTTAAGAGGTGTTGGGTTTTTATACATTAGGATAATGCTTGTGGATCAAGTAGTCTCTGAGTTTTGGGTAGCTGCACACTGGTAACATTGTGAAGTACTTCTTTCCAAGAAGCCTAGGAAAAAAAATGTATGTATGTATGCTATACTGGGTGCTTTGTGCTTTTACAGACTGGAGTTGTGTTATTCATGGGATGTGGAGTATAATGTTGATTTTGTGGTTTGATTCTTCTGTAATTGCAGAGTGAAGAGAAAAGAACCGGGCTCTCGCTCCTCACAGATGGGAAGATACGGTCTTTGATCTTAATGTAGAACTAGTAATCAGATGTTGGTTTCCTGGCTTTTAACGTGTGAAGGAATTGAAAGGTGCTCTCAACTAGGCTAACAAGCCATGTGTAGTGGCTGAATGATGCTTCATGTAGCTCATTCTTGACACATTTATGATATAAAACAAATGTAGGAAGGTCTTTTGATCCATGGTTTAAGGCTACCTGTGTTTGCAGAGACAAGGCTGGAGTAGGGGCTTTGAAAAGTATCCACACACATAATTGTATGTTTGCCTTTACGCTATTTTTGCTTATCTTTGTGTTTGTTAGCTACAGTGCTTCTATTAGAATAATGCAAACTTTGGGTTAAGATTCACTTTGTGTAAGCTTCATTACTACATCTTCTCTGAGTGGAAATAGTGTGGTGAAATCTTGTTAGATCTGTAGTGTCTATGCTTGGCTTGGGAAATGACAGTGCACTTCTTATGGCCATGCAGCTACACAAAACTCGCCTATTTCCTCTTCATCAATGAATGGCACTGAGTGCTTAAGGAAGTCAGCAGTTGAATTTTGCTTGGAATTATATGTGAAGGAGGATCCTCCTTCTCGTAATTTTATTTATCATTAACGGCCATTATAATTTCTTCCCAGCGGCAATTACATTGATATCACCACATCTAAATCAGAAATGACACTGTAGTGGTTATATTATGTTGACTGGGCATCACCTAATTTTTAAGTGGCATTCTTGCCCCATCATTGTGATTATATTCCTTTCTAATAAGTAATATAAGAAAAGATCTACACAATGGGAAAACATACATATTAATATATTCCATGACAAACATGTTAACTTTACATATTAATCTTGGTAAAGAGAAGTCATGTTTACATTTTTCCTCTTCAGTACACTGTGGTCTTGACAGCTTGCTTTCCCTTTGGTTTTATTCTTTCCAGTCCTGGTGTACATTCCACTGCCTCTGGTCACCCTGTTAGTCACAGAAGGAGAAGGCAGGTCACATCCATCTGGTTAAAAAGAAAAAAGAAAAAAAAGGGGGGAAAAACAATGTTACTAGATAATGTAATATTGCTGCTCTCCTCATTGCATTCAGGTCTGCGTGAAGGGACTTCGATATGTGCAATAAACATATGTGTGTGATAATGAGATTGTTGGTGGAAAGTCATCTTGAAAAGACAAGGAGCAATTAAGCTTGCTTACTTATACAAGTTAGAATGACAAGATGCCATTGCCGGCCCCACTCATCCATATAATAGGGTTCTCCTTCCCTGCTTAGCTGTATTGTTTGACAGGAAATGCTTCTCCCCTCTGCCATGACTCCACCATAAAGCAATCTGCCTTCTTCCCTTTTATACACAGTTCATTCTCACACTCGCATCACTGTCCTGATTTCAACTGAGTGCCTGCTAGCAAGCACCTGAATTAGAATACTTTAAGAATTCAATGCAAAGCTTTCATTTAACTGAGTATTTATTTGTATTGGTGTACTCTCTTGTCCAATTTTAATTGAATACTTAAAGATGTCAGTGGAGAGATGTGCAGGTTGCTCACAAACATTTAATAATGTGATGTGTGGAGTCAACAAATAATGCACCTTCCTTTTGCTATCTTGCAGATTTAGATAGGATATCTTGGATGCTATTGACAAGTAAAGAAGTGTGGAACAATAGGAACATATGATAGTTAGTGTTAGCGTTAGATAACAACAGCTGTCCTTATGCATCTTGAATTGAATGATGAAGCCATCAATTAGAGAAATAGCCCTCTAAGTATATATCATTGACAAGATGAATACCAGTACTTTGTATTTCTGGATGGAGATCTCGGTGATCTGTAATTCAGAAAGGCAGTGAATAGTATATACAGTCAAACTAATCCTATGATATTGAAAATCAGAAATCTTTTGTCCTCCCCATGTTTCTTTGTTTTTCTAGCTACTAGAGTTTTGCAGATAATGAAAGTATTTTTACTTTATATTAATTATTAAACAATGCTTTCTCATTTAGCATCAAGATGCCATTCTTCTCCACATTTGCATATTTAGTGGACACTTTCAGGGCTTAAAAGAGCACAAGGAGCAGTTCTTTCTAGTTGTCTGGTCTCCTAATCAGTTCTTACATACAGACATGGGGATCCATTCACAGCCTATGAAATCTGTTAGAGTCCCTTTCCATACCAAGAAGCAGACCTGGCATCCACTTCTTAAAGTGGCATAGCCTCTATTTTCAACCCAAATTCTCCCATGTTCTTGTTTCTATCCCCCCTGCCTCTTGCAGCTTTGGTACTTTGGCTTTTGGTTGTGGGGTTTTTTTTCCTTTTTAGATTTAATAGTGTTATGTTTATAGCAGAGAAGCAACAGAAAGAAAACCTAAAGAGATGGGAGATGCATTATAATAAACAAGAAATCCTCAGCACTTGCAGTTTTCAGTTAATTAGTTTCAGTTCTTTTACATACGTTTTGAAAGTGAGTGAACATTCCATGGTCTGGGCCAAAATTTATTCTTGGATCTTCACACAGGTAACAAAACATACTGCAGCAGAGTTACACAGTGAGAATGGCTCTGTAGGAGAATAAAGAAAGAATACCAAGAAAAACTGTAATTAATGCTGTGCTAGACCAAGTATAAAACACAATTTAAGAAATGGGAATAAGCATTCATGACCATTATCTGTATTATTATTATTTTTGGTCAAGTTTTTTTAATATGGACTCTTTTGTGTGACATCATCTTTATGATCTTTCCACAGGAATCAAAACATTTAGGTCCTCTTTGCTTGCTTGTATGCAGAAGGCCATTATATAAAAAAATGGATCCTACCAAGGATGCCAGTGATCATTGCAGTGAAGAAGAATTTCTAGAGCCTTAGGGGAAAAAAATGGTCATTGCCTTTCCCAGAAATATTTGAAGGGGCTAATGAAGTTTGGTGGATCTCAGTGGTATTGACAATGCATGGCCTGATGAGGGGAAGAAAAAAACCCAGGTCTCAGGAAAGCAGCAGGTAAAAGAAATTTCTGCAGCCTTCTTCCTTCTAAATCTAATCAGATGAAACCACCTGCAGGCCAATAAGCTTCTTGAGTGCACTTTGCCCTGGAAATAATGTTTTATTATCACCCAAAACATAAATAATGCAATAAAAGAAAATGTTTGAGGTCTTCTTAATGAGCTATTGTTCAGGCACTCTTCGCTCTTATCTCCTTTCATAGCCTGATGCAAAGTACAGCATCCAGTGGTTGAGAATGTATTTTGAGTGCTGCTAGGAAAGTACAAATGATAAAACAGACTTAATTACACTGCTTATTGCATCTAGAGGTCCATGTGGTTTGACCGGCTGTGTTAGGACACCCTGTAATTTGGAGGAATTCTCTTTGCGCTGGCACCATAAATGTACTGCTATCCAAAGGATGGTTAATAATCTGAAGTTGGCTGCTAACATTGCTGGAGCTGGTGTCTATAATTTCAGCGAGTGACCTGCATGACTCTGCAATGAAAGACTGAAATGTCACTCTCCTCCTTTACTTTGTTTGCCTTGAGCAAAGACTGCTCCAGATTGTGTACATCCACCAAGGTCCAAATGATGAAAGGGCAGCGCGTAAGCATAGATTCATGGCTCTTCTAAATCTCCCTGCTTTGGCAGAACAGTAGGGAGCATGGGGAGGAGGGCATGGGAGAAAAATAAGACAGTCTACTCCAGAGCAGCTTCGACTGTGGCTATCTTTTCCCATTTCTGAGCATGTAAAGGCAAGTCAGGCTCTAGGGACCTGGCTCTCCCATGCTCTCTAGCTGCCAGCCACCAGTAAATCAGACCTGATGCCTGTGGCTAAAGACAAAGCAAATGGTTTCCATTATCCAGGTATTTATTTTGCACCTGCTGCTGTGACATCTGTGTAATAACAGCTACGTATGACAAAAGGTGGACTGACCTGACTTTGAGTATCCCATCACTTCTTTTCATTATGCTGAGTGAGCAAGCAGAGGACTTGTGTTCTTCTCAGGAAGTGTACAGACCATCCAGCTGAGACATCTGTGGAGTGGCAAGTGCAAAGAGTTACTTTCGCTGTCAAGAATCTTAAACCCTGTTTCCATTGTGTCTCATTGGTACAGCTCACATGCAGTAAAGGAGTTCAATACTATCAGTAAATTTCAGAAAGTTCAGTATTTGTATCTCATTTGGAAACCTGGACATTTGGGCATATTTTTTTACTGGAAGACCAGGGCAATGCTGATTGAAGATCAGTGTCAGCATTAAAATATACAAGGTATGGAGAGCTGATGTACTTCAGAGCAAAGCCAGCCTGCCAGGCGCAGAACCAGGGTAGCCCTGGGACAGAGGATAAGACTGAGTCTTAGGGTTGGGGCTTTTTTTTAAATACAGAGTTGAACAAAAAGCCTAAATCACTCACAGTGCTCTAAGACTGTATCTTCTTAGAGTGAGGTGGGTTCTTTAGTGCAAATATACTTGTTTTCTTTGAAATCGCTCAGACCTTCGTGCATGTTGCCTGATGTACAAGTGTCAGAACTGGGGGTTGTTCAACCTTTCCACTTCCTGTGTGACAGGTAGGAAAGCATTGGAAAAGTACCATTCTCTGTGTCCCCTCCAATATAGTATGGCTAGCTTTCAAGGATCGAGAAACTTCCATTGTTTGGATAAGTGTGGATGTCAGTAGTACTCTGGAAAAATTATGCTGGGAAGTCCCAACAACGTCTAAGCCTGAATAACTGTGTTCAGTTCATTTCCCTCCAGCCATTATGAAGACACTATCAACATTCTGTTTACTGAAAGCTTTAAGAGGTACTACTGCCATTTATATACGACAGGTGAAGTCCTTGCTGTATTTCTGGAAGCAAAGAAATTGCCTTCATCTTCCCACCTTGAATTTGTCTGTAATTAGTTGAAAATGTGACATAATGCCAGGAAGGTAGAAGAAAAGGATCTAGAGAGCAAGGACACTGGCATTAGCTCTTACTGCAGTGTATATGTGAAGTACTGCTGTTAGATTTAGGAGTGTAGCTGATTTACACAGGGGAGATAAAAAGCCTGTTGTTACTTGTTGAACTGTTCTGAGATGAAGCACAAACCTTGGCTTTCCTCCAGTCACCTGAACACACCACCACCACCACCACCATCCTTTTTTTGCCTCTGCTAGATACAACCTTTGTCTGTACAGTGTGTTTTATCCAGAGCTCTCCATTCACCTTATAGGATCTGGTTCATACCGCGTGAATCACTGCTGAACTGTATTGTACTGCTACAATTTCAGCTTTGTGGAAAAAGAGGAATATTTGGCTCTTCTGTCTTTACACCATCATGTGTATTTTGTGACTGCTGAACATGTCAGCTTTTCACAAACAAGAAAGGAAGAAATGCATGAGAAGCAGCCTCACCACATCAAACTGTAGTGTTAACAGATAGAACGAAAGACATTGCAAATGAAATCATACAGGTGGAAAGAGTCCTTGGTGGGTTGTTTTTGTTTTCCCCATCTCACTAGAAAAGATCTTGTATATTGAAAACAAAAATTATGTCTGTTTCTGTGGTAAAATGGAAACTGTATATATTTGTGATAAATCTACACAAATTTTGTTGCACAGCCTATAGGCAAAACTCCATGTGCTTTGTTAGGTTTAGGCATGTTACAAGACAAGGATAGCTGACTTTCCTCCTGCAAAGGGTGAGAAAAGCCTGAAACACTTCCAGCAGCCTCCCCCCTCTATGATTATTTCACCTTTTTTTTTTTTTATTGGGAGTAGGGAGGGAGGCAGAGAGAAAGAGGGAGAAGGGAAGGGAAGAATAGCTATCGAATAAGCCAAGATTTTAGGAGTGAGGGGGAGAGCTGTTTTTTAAACTAGGATGGACAATGATCTGTCTCTCACACTTGAATTCAATTAGAGAATACCTGAGAACTGGAGGGCTGCCTTTTCAGCAGTTTCTCTTGAGCAAGGCTTGCTTTGCCACCACCCATCATCAGAAAGCTCAGAACTTGCAAAGCTGTTGCTGTTGCCACCATAACTCTTACAACATCGGTGACTGTGAAGACACCGAATTTCCCAAGACTTTAGGAGTTATCTGGAGGCCCTGGGAAATTTCATTTCAAATTGAGGTTAGGCAGGTCTGTGTTAGCATTACTTTTTCCAGCAGCATGCGTGCACATGCACATACACACACACACAGAGAAAGAAGAGCCAGGTTTTCCTTTGAGATGTTTTTTTATGCAATTTCAAGAATGTTACTTTTATTCCTCATTTACATTCCTAGAAGAGGAAAATGACTCAGTATCTCTCTTATTTGTAAGCACTTGTGATAGCAGGTTGAGGTTTCCCAGCTCAGTAAGTCAAATGATCAACTGACTCTGAATCTTGATTACCGAGAATACAGGAAAAATCACATAATTTACTCACTTCCTTCTGGCTACTCCTGCCACACCCTCGGCAGGGAGGAAAGGTACATTATGCTGCTTGTATGCAGGGCTTATTTCAAAAGTTAATGCAACCCAAGGAGAACCTCTCATTAGGGCTTCAATAAGGGATTGCACACAGGTGTCAAGGGGCAAATAAATCTGAAGTTCTCAGTGTTATCCCTGTTTAACAATAATGAAATGGCTTTCAAAACTCTGGATGCAAATAAAACTTTCTGATAGGCTGCCAGAAACAGTCATGCCAATAATGCCATGCCAACACGAATGAAGTCGGAGTGTTTTCTTTTGTAGCAATCAGACATGCCACACAATGGAGTTCTGTGGAGTTCTCTTTCTTGGGTGGTTGAAATCACTTGGCTTGCAGCCTTGTGCCTCCCAGCTCACCTGAGGCATGCTGTAATCAGCCAGAACTGCGCTGCATGTCATGTCTTACTGCTTCCAGAAAATATACAGATTTCCTTCTATTCCCTTTGTGAATTAGCCCCTTAGGGGTATGGTTTTAAGACAGCACGCAAGAAGCCTGTGCACAGATCCTTGTAATACATAATGAGATCTGTGCGCCTGCCTACTTCCTCTGAAAACATACTCTAGAACAGCAGAAGTGACTTTGGTCTGGCACTTGCTTGGTCCTTTTGACCTCCCACTTGTGATGGAAGATAAAGACTTCCTCCTCCTTCTCTTACAGAAAGCCCAGAGAGTATGTTTGCATGATGTGCTGTCTGGTCCCACAGTAAACAGAGACATTTTTTGAGGTTTTCAAAGTTCTTGGCTCCAGTTCTGAAGAAAGGTAAGGTTGTTCAACACTTCACAGGGTAAGCTTGGCTTAAGAGTACCGGTGCAATGAGACTACATGTCCTATGACAAAAGTCTTGAATGTAAAGATTTTGCTTCAAAATTATACCAGAACACACTCCAAGTCCAGGAGAGCTAAGTGCTTCTGACAAGTAGAAAATTCTCACCTGCAGAATAGGTGCCAAGAACTCAGGCTCTTTCCAAGCCCTTATTTGTTACTACAGGACTGTGTAAGATTTAGTAGTTTCGCGATGAAAACTCCCCTATGCAGAACCATGTAAGCTTCTTGTACACAGCCTGTTTGTAATGGCTTTTTGCAAGACCTACAAACAAGCCAAACAGAAAGAGAATATGCTATAAACCACCAACAAATCCTCTGGGTTGCTCTGGATTGCAGTAAGTTTTCTTGCAGTCTGCCAGGATCCGTGCTGAGCGCCTGGGGAGCTGAAAACTGCTATTGTCCTGTGATAAGGGCTTTACTTGAAGCAGGCTGTGCTGGAGGCACAGCATAGACTTACAACTTGTGTTGAACCAGCACCACCAAAATCCACCTTATAACTGGCATCAATTGCAGTGATATCAAAAATCCTCCTGCTCTATAACCTAAGTAAAGAATGTGAATTTAAGGGGGAGGGGGGGCGGGGCAGGGGAAGGGGGGGGGCGGGGCAGATATACAATGGAAAGTATAACTGAGATCAAGGTATTGTATGCCTAGGCCATGTACCAAAATGTTGTTGTCACTGGCTGAGAATCAGCAGGCCATACCCACATACCCGTCAGTTTCTTATTCTTTCCCTTTGGTCTGGTCTACATATGGTTTCACACTAGTGAAAAACAGCTAGTGCAGTAAGCCTTTACCCCTCTAATGCTACCATTTCATCTGGTCTAATAAGGGCCAGCTTTAATTTAAGTGTGTATCTGTGCTTGTGAGAGGCAGGAAGAACACACCAGCTGGGAAGGAAAAAAAAAAAAAGAAAAAGAAAAAGAAGAAAAAAAAAAAGATTGACTAGTACCTACCCAAGGAGTTAATGCAATGGGGTATATGTGAAGGGGTTAAAACACTAGACAGGTACAGATCCTGTGGCAATTACAAATGTTATTGAAATAAAAACCAGAAACAGGAAGCCAAAAAACAGGTCCCTAAGGCAGGCATCTGTCTTAAATGATATCATTTGTCAAGTTTCCAGCATCTTGTGGTTGTGAACACAAAAAGAAGTTCTGTGTTATACTAAGGACATTACATACTCATTAGTTGGAATGTTCCTGAAGTACATAATACAGGATTTTCATTTAATAAGAAGCAGCTACTTGCCACTGCATTGTACATAAAATAAATCCTGGGCATGTTAATTGCCATTCAAGGATGTTCGACCTAATTTTTGTGAGCAGAATGTGTTGCTAAAGTTTAAAAATCTTTTTAGAATATCTTATTGTTTCTGAAATCTGGGTTCCTGCAATGATGAACATTGAAATGCAGATAGTAAAAAAAAAAAAGAAAAGCAAGTTACCTATAAGAATATTGTAGCAAGTAAGCAACATACATGTGTGTGTGTGTGTATATATATGTATATTTATACACATGAATGTATCTCAGCACACTAACTCTTCAGGTCATCACCCCCCATCTCGAAGAACAAACCTAACTGTAATTAATTGGTATAGTTCCTCTATCTGAACACTATTAGTGCATTAGAGTTAACTAATATATAAGCTTCCCCTTCGCTGCCCTGCCAATGACCTTAAGCTTCACATGGTAGGAAGGCCACTTGCTGTAGAATAGAAAAGCAATTTATCCACCATGATTGTTCAGCCCTAGTCCCTCTGCAAAACAGCAACTGACAATTGTGCTGTATTATGGATGGTGCGTTTGTGGTGTGTACAATAGTGTGCAGAGCATCAAACTCACTTCCGTGAATACTGCAGGCAAGGTTTGAAAAGTGATCCTAGAAAGAAGAGGCTGCTTGCTGAGCAATGGCCCTCCATTTTCAAATCTTTTTTTTTCTCCCTCCAAATATCTCCCCTCCTTCTTTTTTTTGCCCCAAAGAGAGACCAAAATTGTTTTCTCATCTTAAGAGCAGTATATAGCTTTCCATTCATAAAACTATGTCATATATATATATATATATATAAAAGTTACTTTGCTTTTATTTTACCTGGGATTTCCCTGCTTCTTTCCACATTTCAGGATTTAGCATATTCCCTCAAAATACAATAAATTTCGATTCTGTAGCTTAAGGGATCCATCAGTTCAAATGTTAGTCTTTCATCTTTATTACCCTCCCATTAAAATGAAAGAAACCGGGACACACTTCAGTTTAGAAGAAGCAATTTAGTTGGTAATGTCCTTACTACTCAAGTCTTTACAAAGACAGAAAGTGCATTATTGCTTATATTTCACACATCTATCTGCATAAGAAGCAACTAAAGCTTTCAGACACATATGATATTAAATTTAATAATATTCTTTGATTAGATTATTTTATTACAACATTTTTCCATTACCAGTCATTTCCCGTACACATTTACATTCATAAAACCTGCACGTTTTTCTTTGTTTGTGTGTGTGTGTATGTATTCATAAAGCAAGGAAAAGATTTTCTGGCTTGCTACAGCTGTTAGATTCGAAAAGAACAGATTAATAACTAGCCACCACGTAGGACTAGGTTTTCTTGTACACTGCACCAGTAACCCTTTGCTATAATGAGGACACAAAGAGGCTCACATCAGGCTGCTCCTCTTCTTCATAACTCAAAAGCGTCACAGTGGCAATAGCCTCTAGTGCTATTTGTCTTTAGTGCAGTTGTGACACTTCGGCATGATCCATAATTTGGCAGCTATTTACCGTGACATTTCCCTTCAGTGCAGCCATAACATTCAGTGAAGCCATTATTTGGTTCCATTTACCATATAAATTGTATTGTCGTGCATGCATGCTAGCAGCTACATTAGGTACCTGAAAATGAGTAAATCTTGTAAAACAGATACTAACAGCTATTCAGCAGAGAAATTTCTTTACTCCTCAGACAGAAGTAGGAATATATATAATATCTGCAAACACTACTGCAAACTTTTCCTTGAGAGACTGTAATTATTTGTCTTTACGTGACACAGCAGTTATTCATATTTTTTTTATAGATATACACACACGCACATACACGCATGTGTACAAGTGCACATATATCGCAAACTATCGCTTGGTAGATATCTAACTTAATTCAAAAAGGTATTAGGAGATTCCAGCATAGCAATTAAGTAGGAAGCATATCTGTAAAATGTGCTGAGGGTTGCAGGCCAGGAGAGAGTGAGTATGTGTGTGTCCGTGTGCGCGTGCGTATGCACACATGTGACAGACTCAGGAAAAAAGCTAGCTCTTCATCTAGTTCTTTGTTGTTTTTCCATGGAAGCATATGTGTGTAGGAAAGGGAAATTCTGTTATTAGCCTCAGCAAACAATGCTAGATTCCTCTGTAGCAAATTCATTTAGAAAGGTAAAATTAGGATGTAGTGCTAGCAACCACATCTCCATGAGCTGCTATTATTAATAGTATTATTATTTAAATCCCTGCTCTCTACATATAGAATACTTAGTACTTCCAAGGCAAATGTATTATTATTTTTAATCATTTAAGTCCCCACTGTGCACACAGCTTTTAATACACCTTTTTTGCAAGCATATTAAGTGTATTGTTATTAATCCCTTGCTGTGACTCTACAGTATTTCTTTTCCTTGTATGTTCAGTGTCCTATCATCATTTAAACCTCTCAGTGTGTGCATGCCACATACATTTTCCTATCCATCTAATATTTAAACATTATTTAAATCCATCATAGCTTGCTTATTCAAAGTCAGCCCTGCTCCTATAGCTGTAAGTTTGCAGAATATACTTTTAAATGAAGAGGAGAAGTTGGCTTTTTTTTCCCCCTGCAAACCAAAAATTACCATGACTCTTGGCAGAAGAAAAGCCTTATCTGCGTGTTTCAGAAATACTTTTTACCAGCTCCCCCATCGATAATGCTCTCTCTCAGCAGTCTAAATGATAGAAGTTGTATCTTTAAAAACAAAAATTACTTCTTTGTTCTGGATTCATTCATGGAAGAGCAATCATGTGTATACTGAGTTACCCCTTTACCTTAATATAGGCATTTGATGAAAGCACAAGCCCAAAAGGGCTATGAATTTAGTACACTGGCCATACAAGTTCTGCATATAACAAATTTAAACTTTTATTAACATTGTATACAGTACGGAAGTGCTAAATAATATGCCTGAAGCCAAAATTAAAACCAACAAAATGTCATATCTGAATACATATATAATGTGAACCTTCCAAAGGTTCCTGGGGCAGTCGCATTACTCCGTGTTATATATGAAGTAAAATATTAAGAAGAATGCAGAATGCTGTATGTCCAAACAGAATCCTGTTACAGGAAGAAATTTTTACAACAAAAACATTTGGAATTCAGTGCCTCAGAAACACCTAAATCTGTTGGACTGACAGTGATCAACACCACTGAAAATCAGGCCACTTGGATGGGATTTGGCATTTGACTGCAGGAACTTAATTTGAAAAATTGTTACCCATGCAACTCTTCTGCACTTATCACATGGTAAACAACTGTATTATTTTTATTTGATTTTGCCCTAGTACATCACAAGCAGCCTTTTTTAAAAGATGCATTTATTGACCAAGGGCACCACCTTATCTCTGAACAAGAAAAGAAACCATGTGCCTAGGAAGAACAGTGAGAACTTTGTATGCTCTGACCTTGTAGGGTCCTTAAGTGTTTGCATCTTTCTAGCATCCAGTTGAAAAGGCAATATACTTTAGTAATTATGCAAAACACCACAATATTTGTAATAGAGGAGAAAGAGGAAGTATGTTTCTAACAGCATATCTTGGTGAAAACAAAAATCACAGTGGTTTGATGCTCAACTTGAGTAAAAAAGAAATGGTAAGAGAGACTCAAGCCATTCCACCTTTCCCCCACATCCTCCAAAGTGGGACTAAACCCAGTAGTCAGACACAGTCCAAAACAGGGACAGTTCTTTGCTGCACACAATTCTTTGGGATGCTAATGATACATGCACTGAAAAAAACCCCCAAAACCCTACTACAAGAATGAGTTAAATCAAAGTTAAAAATACTTTTTCTATTGCATGTACTACTGAGTAAACTCTTAAGTTTTTCCTACGTTACTTTTAAAAATGTTGTATGCAGTCAGTCCTGAATAATGCCCCAAAATTAAGTTTACTCTGGACTTTTTCCTTCAACCCCTAGACATTATCAGTCTATCATTACGTTTATTATTAGGTGTATGATCTTAGGAAATTTCCATTTCTCCAACTGCACACAAATGTCTGTAATTTCAAAAGATGTGGCAAAATCGGCCTTTAAGATCTTAAACGTTTGCTATGGAAAAAAGATGTAGAGCAAGCATGGTTTAAAGTATTTTATTGTTCTGGAAAATATTACACTTCTAGCTGGAATTCCCACTGTATGTACTGTTAATAATATCTATTAAGTGAGGAAGAATTTTCAAAACTTTACAAAACCTTTTAACTGAACCCACTAGATGATCTATGGCTGAGCGTCAGTAAGTGTACGAGCTACTCTGACTGTAGATTTAAAATAGCCTTGCTGTTTGTAAAAGGGCTTCTGCAGAAGCAATATTTGGTAATACTAGAAGTAGCAGCCTGATTATGGAAAATCGCATCAAGAATCATCAAAGAACTCTACAACATGGAGATTATCTACAAAGGACATAGCAAGAACCATAACAATATGAATAAATTCCACAAATATTGAAATCACTTTTTTAAATTTATTAAATCTTAAAAAAAATATACAGGACCTGAACACTGGTGAACATGGCTCAAAACCCCACTCCAATAATCTTGTAACACTGACTAAAAAGGAGACCCCACAGTAAACAGTAACAGTAGCAAATGAAAAGGCAAGAAAATGAGATTATGTTGCAACTTGCAGTGAAAGATTTAAAAGAAAATTGAGCAGTTGTTTATACTTATGAAAGACATAATTAAAAAAAAAAGTCAAGTTGCTTTTCTTAATATTACTGACATGTCAGAATTGGAGGATAAATTTCCTTGTGTAAACAGTCAAGGAATATTACTATGATCCACGATGCAACTGAATTATGATTATCGTGTTTGTGACAAAAAAAATCAAGAGCATAATTTTTTCCAGAAACTTCAAGCGATTAATACAACAACTGCAAGATACAACTCTTTACTTAGTCTTGTTCTAACAATTTTATTTTTAAATCGGGGAATCAATATTGCTGAAATAATATTTTTTATCTGAGCTGAACTACATATAAAGTCTTATCAAACCAGTCTGACAGACTAAATCTGCTTTTGCATCAAGGCTTATTCTGTCAAGAACAATGTTCTTGTCTCACACTAGCCTAAGCGACAGAATCAAACACAGGTCCATTAAGTCTGTGCTACAGCCACCGATTTAAGCACTTTTAAGAAAATTAAAAAAAAAAAAATCACACAAAAACTTTTATTAACACCTTGATGCTGTTTTTTAACATAATATCCATTACTAAGCTTTAAAAAAAGAAATTGTTTCTAGTAATTCTGTGGCATAAAGTGCCCATTTTCTCTCTTCTGATTTATATCATTGTTCTGTTTTTACAGCTTACTGTTGACAGAGTGAGGTAATTCAACTACAATTTTTCCAATGTTTTTCCCCATGTACATGTAATCTACAGCACGGAATACAGACTCCAAGCCAGTGAACTTGCCCTCCGGAGACAGGTCTCCAAAATCCACCTCACAAACCAGGTCTCCTCTTTCATACATCTTGAGCAAGTGCTGCAGAGCCATTTTGTATTCAGAAAGGTAATGGTTCAAGAAGAAACCCCGGATGCTGGCGGACTTCTTCAACAGTTTTGCTGGCAGTAACTCTGCTTTAATGGGCTGGAGGCCAGTAGGGTTTTGGTAGCCAGCGATAAACCCAATAACTATCAGACGCCCTTTGGTAGCCAAGGAGTTAAGAGCCAAGTCAAACATCTTTCCCCCAACAGATTCATATACTACATCCATACCTTCAGGGTAGTCCTTCCTAAGAACAGATTCAACATTTTCAGTTTTATAGTTGATCGTATGGTCACAGCCAATGGATTTCAGAAAACCACCCTTTTCATCACTGGAGCAGGTTCCAATTACATGGCATTTTGCCTTCTTTGCAAGCTGCACAGCGAACTGGCCCGTTCCTCCAGCCGCTGCTGTCACCAGAACCTTCTTGCCTTCAGACAGGTCTCCCAGCTCTTTCAAACTGATGTATGCAGTAGTGCCACTTACCATTAAAGCAAGAAACTCAGGTTTCACAGAGGGTAGAGGTACCGCTTGTTTGGCAGGCACAACTGTGTATTCAGCAAAAGAACCTGCTTTCACATAGGCCACAGCTTGACCCACTGTAAAATCAGCACTAGCACTGAGTCCTAATGCTACCACATCACCAACACCTTCAAAACCTATATCAAATGGGGGTTTAACTGATGTGTCATATCGACCAGCTGAGTAGTTTATGTCAGATGCATTAATGCCGACAAATCTAGAAGAAAACAAAAATACATTAACGAGATTATTCCTTACCAAGTCTTTGTCATATGAGAAACCTTCAATTTAAATTTGTGGGACAAGCACAAGACTTTTTCTGATTATTGGTATATTTGAATAATGAGTACACTCCAGAGACTACTTCCATCACACTTTTGTAGTTCACATTCTGTTACTGTAGAATGAAAGATAAATTTGCTAAAAAAAAACCCCTAAACCCAAAAACTTGTCTTTTCCTCAGGTCCATTTGACCAAACTAAGCTAACTAAAAATAATTCTGTAAAAGATTAAAGGATGAAAATTAATTGACCACTTTATACGAAATGTGGAAACACCAGAGTAAAACGTGCAAAGCGGTAAATATGTGGATTCTGGCAACAAATTTACATTTTTTAATATAATAATACTGTTAATGACTAATGATCATATTAACTATCGATGTCATTTGCAAGGTCGTGTTACTGTAGGCAAGTACTTTTTAATTGATGGAGTCACTACAGCAAATTTGCCTTTTGATGTAGCTAATGTCAACGTTAAAACATTTTCTTTATATAAATTACTTGCAACACATCAAAACAACCTTGCACAGAAGGACTAAAATTCTAAGACTGAGCATCAAGTCCTACTGACCTCTAACAGGTGAAAATGGATGCCAATTTTTTTTTTAAGAAAAAGACAGAGACATTCTCACAACTTGATTAAACACTAAGAGATAATGCCTAGAAGAAAGTTATGATCTACTTGAAATGCAAAGAATATTTTAGTAACACTTTTTTAAAAAAAAAAAACAACAAACAAAACAAAACAAACCATAACAATATCTCTATACAGGCAAGGTATGAGAGACCGGGGAAGAATATGTTACCTGGAAAACGTAAAAAGGAAAGACGCAACAAAAAACACCAGGATTGCTTCTGTGTGTGGAAGTGACAACCTGAAAGGTGTACTTCATACCATTGAAAAGCTGCAGAAGTATGCAAACAGTGCTCTTTTAATTGTTGCAGTCAGGCTCAGATCATGTGTATGTGTAGTTCTAAATTGCTTGCACACAGAGAAAGGAGAACCAAAACCGCTTTGCTCACTTTGATTCGCTTCATTCTTTATAGATGGGGAGCTTCAAACTTTCTCCAGTGTAATGTGCTATATATATAAAGACTCGTACACATAAACATATCCATGCATAAAAGAGGCAAAAGTGACTGTTGCGCTTTTTAATTCTGCCTTTAATTCACTGCTCAGCCGCAACTAAAAATGCCTACGTCTTGTTCGTAGGTACAAAAAATCCTCTATTACCCTGCTTTAAGGTAACTCGCATGCCGTACTGCTAAAAGATGTATAAAAATTGGTAACGGAGCAGCAGCTTCCGAGGCAAGCCGTGTCCCTCGGGCGCCAGGGCCATGGGCTCGGAGCGCCGAGGCGAGACGTGCCGGTGCTGCACTCACCTCCTCCTGCCTTTACACCCCAACTTCTGCGGCAGGGAGCTGGGAGGACGGTGGGGAGCGGTGCTCCCCCCTCCCCGGTCTCGTTCCCTCGCCCGACTGGGGGCTCTCGGTGGCTGTCAGGGCAGCCCCCGGGCGCTCACTCGGACCCCGCACCAGCCTCCGGCCCCAACCCGAAAGGCAGGTCCTCGCTCCCCGCTGGGCTGCGCCCCCCTCCCGACGCTACCGGCGCGCATCTGCTTGCGCACGGTGCGGAGCAGCCGTGCCCCTGGCTGGGGCAGCGCACCCAAGAGAAAGGCAGGCAGAGCAGCGGTAATGGGAACAAGTCGCCGTCTCCCTCCTTCCCTCCCTCCCTCTAGGAGTTTCCCCTTCTCAGCGCTGCACTGCAGCGGGGAGAGCACAAAGGCAGGTAAATAACCGTCTGAGGACAAAAACTTTGCATGCAGGGAAGGGGCAAGTCGTGCAGCGGGCCAGACGCCTGCCAAGCAGCGCTCCGGCACACGCACCGTTGCTTTTGTTCTGGACCCGCAGGACCCGAGTCCTTCCCCGCCCGGGCCGCACCGCAACTCGTGCGTGCGGCTGCAGGGGCCGCGGCGCACAAGTTGGTGCTGGCCGGCCGCCGCCCCGCCGCCCCGGGCAAGGTGCGGGGCGCTCCGCGGCGCTGGGCCGGGGCCGGGCAGGAGAAGCGGGGCGCCCCGGCCCTGCCCGCGGGCGGGCGGAGCTCTGCCCTGGGCGAGGGGCAGGCAGGCCGGGGGCAGGGGCTGGCACCGACACGCGTGCACACGGGCCCGCTCCCTCCCCGTCTCTGCGGGGCTGCTGGGCCACGGGAAATGGTTCTCCCCGGGCTCCTGTGCTCATCATTATTAATCAATAGAGCCTGCCTGCCGCCCAGCCCACCCCACCCCCCCAGCCCCCCCTAATTTTTTCAAACTCCCTTTTTATTGTGTGCAAACTCAAAACTCCTGTTCGCGTTGTACGGGCGCTTTTTTTTTTTTTTTTTTTTTGGAGGTTGTTTAGTCTCCTAGATTCCTCGCACATTAAAACACTCGTACTCAGCGCCTAGGTAAAAACATATTGTCTAATTTGCCTTGTCATTCCAGCTGACAGAAGGGAGGCAGTAGGATGTGCCCGCAGATTCTTAGATTATTTTGCTTTGAAAAGTAGGAATAGGTACGATTTGCAAGTTGAAGATCAGTTTACTAACTTCTGAGACTGAGAAAAGGAGAGCACGGAAGTAACAATTATTTGGGGGGGTGGGGGGTGGGTTTTAAGACCCCTTCCAGATCTTCTATATTTTCTTGGTTTACTTTCTTACTTAAAAAGTATTATTTAATCTAGCTGTTTCTAACTGAGGCTTGCTCCTTCAACATCTCAAGATGTGAACCTGAGAGGAAAAAAAAAGCTAGAGATTTGTTTTTCCCAAAATAATTACACACATTGAGTCACCCGTTTTATTTATACTCAACAGTGTTGAACCCCCTCGTATTGTTTATTACAGAAAACAGGAGGACACCGCCGAGGGGAGGAAATGCTGCTTTTCGTACCACAACAAAGCACGAGACACTGAAAACCAGCACCACAGCCTTAAACACAGACAAAACAAAGTCATCCAAACCAGTACTATGCAAGAAAAAACATTATTTAGACCAAACACTCAGCAGGAATGGTCCTCCACTTTTCCCACTGTGATCCATTAGTCCCTTGGTTCAAAAAAACTTTCTCAACCCCCCTTACTCCCTTTTCCATAAACTTTGATCCCATCTTCCAGACCAACAGTAAATCCTTACAGGTATTTTGGAAATGAAATGTATCACCTCCTCAAGAAAATCTCAAAAATCCTCCAACAACTTTAAGAAGGACCAAATCTTCATAGTCTTTGGGTCCTTCTCCTGCAATAAAGCGGAGGAACCTTGCCCCCCCCCCCCCCCCCCCCCAACCCAGGAGAAACGGGCATACGAAGCTTAAATGGCTTTGACAAGGATTTTTAATTCATCTTTTCCCTTTCTCCTTTCCTACACAGAACCAAAGTAGAAAAAAAAAAAAAAGTTGCTTTAAATCAATTTCTAGTTTTGAAGGATTTCCAAATAAAGGATAGATTATTTTTTTCTTTGTAAAAAAGTGGAAATAACAGTTACTGGCTTAGTTGTCTAAAGGAAAAGAAAGAGGAAAAGAAAGTTCCCTTTAAGTGCACTTTATTTTAAAATATCTATCCATACAGGACTCAACATATTTTAATTTCCCATTCCCCTAAATCCAAAACCAGATTTTATTGTGGCGGATGAGGATTGTCTTGCATGAAAAGCTCAAAGCAATTAATACTATTCATGGGCGTGACTGGGACTAAAATGAACAAATCTGCAAATGCACTCTTGGAACTCAAGTCCTTTATTGTTTTGTTTTTAATTGTATATTTCCACCTATTAGAAAATGTATAGTTGTATTTAGGGATTATTTAAAAAAAATAAAAAAATAAATAGAGCCAGAGACTTATACTTTCGGGATGGGAAAATGCTTCCCCAGAGTGACAAGAGAGGGGAAAACATTCAGAATTCGCTTCCTGCTGCAGCTCCTATATAGAGAACGTTTTTCAGTAACATGATCCCATGTCTTCTGTGATACTCCCCAGAAAATAATAAATAGAGGAGAAATGCCACAAATAATACAAAACGTATGAACTCTAAATCTAAACTTCATCACTCACCTCTCCCTCCCTTCCAGCCCCACTTGTGCATGTGTGTCTGGCCAGGAACATGTGTGCAATAAGCTGATGTGTTAAAACCCAGTAACTGCCTGCCTGAATCTGTGGACCAGCTTCTGCCTTTAGTCTGGTATGAGCTCTGTGCCTCAACCCTTTTACCATGAGGTGTGCACGTCCCCCTAGCACCCAGGGAGCCCACCCAGCAAAGGGAGGGAGGTGCGGGAGAGAGGGAGAGTTACACTGGAAGCTGTATCAGAAATTAATAATTTTTTTTAATTCACAGGAGGGGCTGGGGGGGGGGGGAGGGGAGTTGAGAAACAAGGATGTCACTCTGCCTTGCATTACCCAAGCAAAGATTCGCTACATGTATCTCACGTCTTTTGACCTCTTCCACGAAAAGGAATTTAACTCCAGCCTGATGGCTGTTTCATGCCATTACCGTTTCATGGTCATTAGTGGATGCAGCAACAGTGGTTTAGACTTTGAGGTTTGGAGGGAATTTTGGTCTCAGAAATCCTAGTGGGAGATGTCAGCGTCAGATTAAAGTGCCACAGAGGCCTTCTTGTCAGCTCCTGGAGGAGCCCCTGTTCATCTTCCTCCTTACCCCTTCTTTACTCCCTATTTGTGTTACATATGGACACACTGTAGAGAATACATATACACACACATGCCATACACATAGTCACACGCTGCCTTCATAGAACTTCTAGCATTGTTCTCAAGCCAGCTTAGTGCTTCTTAACACCTTTAAGCTCCAACGGAGAGCATGGAAAACTATGTGTTACTACAGTTCCCTTGCTTAACAAGAACCTGAGAGTGCTGCTTTCTTCTGTGCTAGCCACGCAGTCTGCTCCTCCGAACTTCCCAGAGTTTCAGCTTCTCCTCGTGGGCTGAGAAATCTCTGAACTTTACAGGGCCTACCTAGCTTAAGGAACGACAACGTCTAGGAAGGAGCCACCGAGAACACAGAGACAGCTGGGGGGAGGCACGTTTTGTCCTCAGCCTTCATTTCATGGAGAGCCGGTCACCGCGCCGGACGCGCAGTCCTAGCGCTGGCGCACGATTTACGACGTATTATGTTAAGCAAAATGTCACCTCCACACTCTCCACCCGACCCGGCTCCACTCTAAAAGCCGCCAACGCCTGCGGACTCGCGTCCCGCCGAGCGCGGCCGCGGCGCTGCGGGCCGGGCCGCTGCCCTGCCCCCTCCCCGCCACCCGCTTTTGGCGCGCAGAGGCGGGGGTGGTGCCGCGGCGGCCGGGGCTGGCAGCGCGGCGGGCCCCAGCCCTCTGCCTGCCCGGTGCGTCACGGCTGGCCGAGGGTTAGCGCCGGGCCCGGGCAAGGGAAAAGGCGTGCGGGGAGAGCGGCTGGTGCGGGCTCGCATGCAGACCACGACGCCGGGGGCACGCAGCTATGCATTCGCGTCCCTCAGAGAGCTGCGTGGGTACGACGGGGGCACACGCCCCGGGGACTTACGTGCGTGTAACAAGCCCGGGCAGGGACCTGTGAGTGACTCTGGAAGCGCTTCCCGGCGCCTCGCTCCCTCCTCAGCGCTCACCGAACGTAAAACCTGCCTCTTCCCCGCCTTGGCACAGGGGCCCTGAGGTGTTTCTCCTTCCTTCAGGCAAGGCGTACGCCAGCAGCAGCGTGCGCACACACACCCACACCCACCGAGGAAAAGGAGAAGGAGAAAGTGTCACCCACACACACGTGGATGGGGCGACCCGACTGTGGCACCAGCCGTCCAAAACAACAATAAAATTAAATTAACAGTCGCCAGATGGCAGCTGGTACAACTTTGGAGCCCGTCTCCAAAGCGAGGGAGCATGTGTGAGGGAGCAGGCCACAGGGTGCGGGAAGTCGGAGGGGGCCGCGCCGGGGCCGGGGCGCGGGGGGGGCCGGCCGGGCGCTCACCTGTTCCTGACAAGGAGGTCTCCGTCTCCTGGGAGTGGCACCGGCGAGTCCTGCCGCAGGGTAACCGCCTCCCTGAAGTTTTGGCTCAGCTTAGTCACCACCAGCTTCTTCATGGAGCTGGGGATGGACGAGCCCTGGAAATCCAGAAAGTGACGGGAGTAGGACATGTCCAGGATGGGCCGCGGCCGGCTGCCACCGAAGTAAGACCAGGCGGGACCCGCCGCGGCGCAGGACGGCTGCTGCCGCCACCAGCACCGCGCTGCCCGGGAGCTCAGCAAAGCGCCGCTTTTTGCGCTAAAACTCATGCCCTGCCTCGGCTCTCCTCTTCCCCCTCCCCCGGCTCGGGAGAGCTCCGGCTCCGGATTCTCCAGGCAGCTCGCAGGACCCGCCGCCACCGAGCCGGCAGGAGAAACTCTCCACACGCAGCTATTTGTGTATGTAAATAGAGCCCTGTGCAGCAAGCTGCAGCCTGCCTCCGTCCTCCCCACCCAGCCAGCCCCTCCGCCACACGGAAACGCCGCCAGAGGAGCAGCGGCAAGATGGTCCCCTGCAGCCGGTCGTCTTCTGCCGCCGCTAGCGTTACCGAGGAGCAAGGCTGGCCCGCTCCCGCTGCCGTCCGTCCCGCAAGCCCGCCGTCCCCGCCCGCGGCGGCGCCTGACCCGCCTCACCACACACACACGGGCACTGCCTGCCTCTGCCCGCCACCGCCCCAGCGGCAACTCGGGTCGCGCTCTTTCTGCCAGTGAGGCAGATGTACGGAAACCTGGATTTTCTCCTAAAGGTTGCTTTTAATTTGCACGCTGCCTCTAACTAGGGGATTTAAAAAACGAGGGGGGGGGAAGGAGAGAGAGAAACGCCTCGGATCCCCCCCCCCCCCCGCCGCCCCATTCTTTAGTTTACAAAAAGAGGTTATCTTTCTACCAAAAAAAAAAAAAAGTAGGAAGAAAGCACGATAAATTATCAGATCGATAAGGTTAGAGAAGTGGAGAGAAGTTGCAGCTAATCTTCGTAATGTTGTTATTAGCCGCCGCCGAGGAGCCGCTGCCTGCGGGCAGAGGCTCCGCCCCTTCCGTGCGAAACGTTCACTTCCTCGCAAGGTGGTACGAATCAACCCCGAGACGTTAGCAGCCGCGCGCGGGCGCGGCGCGGGGCCGGGGCGCGCACGGCGGCGGTTGCGGCCGTTGGGGCGGCTGAGGCGCGGGCTCCACGCGTGGCGTGGGTGGGCATTTAAAAAGGCAAAGCTCTTCCCGCCGCCGGGACACCCGCACGGGCCGCCCCCCTTAGAGGAGGGGAAGGTTAACGGGCTGCTGTCACTTTGTTGGGGTCGCGGGGTTCCCCCCACTCCCTGGCACTGTCAGAACACACCCCACACCCCCCCTTTTTTTTTTTCCTCCTTGCCGGGGGGAACCAACACCGAACCGTTGGGGTGAGCGAGTCTGCGCACGAAATCAACTGGGTCAAAGGACCAAAGTAAATGTTGTGATATAGCCGCCAATCCCAACTCGGTACAACTGCGTGGAGGGAGGGAGGTAACGTAATAGAGATGTCGGAGGAGCTCACGTGTAATTCCTAGAATTAACTCCATCCTGCCGGTGTAAACAGCTCATTGCTTAATTGTGCGGTATTAATAGTTAAACCCAAAAAAGAATAAATGCCCTTCTGTGCGAAAGAGATCAAAATTGCAGTTTTGAGTGTTTTCCTTTAGGAATCAACTGGGTAGTTTTTATTTGCTTTCTTGACTTAAAAAAGAAAGCGAACCCTTCTGTTCTTGCAGTTAACATTATATAAATCCCCAGACACATACTGTGCAAAATCTATTAGCAGCATGTTTCATATGCTGCAGTTCTTGCTCTGCAATCTGTTGGTATTTTAAAGTAAGGATGAACTGTAATCTCCCACAAATCATTTTTAATTCAGTGCCGGTTAGACGTGTGCCACGGCGAGGTATCATCTCCTGCTTCCCCCCCCCCCCCCCCCCCCCCCAAGTTTGCTGGAACAAGACCTCTGCTGAAGTTAAATCAGCACATGCGTCTTGCACAGCACTTTAGCAAGTGGATTATAATAACAACCCCCTCAACGCGTGTCTCACATGAGGAATCTTTTATGCCGCGCTGTATTAAGACTTCTTTTTTTGTCATATTGTTTAGCTCTGGGAAAGGAAAAAAATGAAAACAAAGCAATTAAAAAGATTGACAGGTATGGGTTTGTGTGAGACCTATTTGTAATTGTCAGGGTGACGTGGGCAAGAGGAGGAGGAGTAACAAACTGAAGCAGGAAAAGCAGCTCGATGTGTCTGTCTATCAGTTGAGACTGTCTGAGAGCCCTGGGATCCGAATGTGTGTTATATTTCAGTGAAAAGAGAACAGAGGGAGAGTGGATCTCTTTCTCTCCCAGGAGTTTGGGGGGGGGACAGTTCACGTTAATCTGTCCCACTCAGTGAATGTCTTTTCTTCCTCCACCCCCCTCCCTCTTTGCACACATTCTCCGGGGTTTTCTTGGTTTTGGCAATTTTTTTGTGTGTGTGTTGGTTTTTTTTCTTCTTCTTCTTCTGTTGCAGATCAAGATCAGCCAAAAAAAAATAATCCATGATAAAAAAAATGTGTTTGCGTTATATTTAGTATCAGAAGAAGCTTCGATTTGTGGAGGACAAAAAAGGGAGAGCAAGAGAGAAAAGTAGTCCTCTCCGGTGGTGACACTGTTTGATCTGTGACTGTTTGGAAGGTGGAGGAGTGACTGACATTTCCCATCCGGTGTATATGTATGTATGGGGTCTTTACTCCTTTTTATTATTTGCTTTCTTGCTCTTAGACTAAGTGCTGGGAGGAGAAGGAGAGACTGGATCGACCTCGATTTTTGCACAATGAACAAACTATTATCAACGCAATAAAAAACCAAACAAACAAAAAACCCCACAACAACAACAGCAACAACAACACACAAATCCACGAGCCTGAAACAAGCCAGCCAGCGCGCGAGCGAGAAAGTTGCGCTTTGAGACTCTTTGATCTCGGAGA